>NW_026871941.1:600000-800000 GCF_033458585.1 Syngnathus typhle | reverse complement strand
TCTCGGTCTCGCTGCCGTTCGGTCGCGCCAAGGCCTGCGGGGGCGGCGCGTAGCGCACGCTCTCGCGGCGGCCGAGGCGCTAGAGTGCGACCCGCAAGTGGGGAGGAACCGTCCACCCAACGCCGGCGCGAGCCGGGGCCGGTGGGGGCCCTACCAAGGCGGGTCATGAGTGCCAGTCGGTCAGTTCGGGAGAAGGGGAGGGTACTCGGAGGCCCGTCGGGAGCAGACGGGGGTCCGGAAGCTGAGGGGGGTGAAGGACGGCGGCCGGGAGCAGACGGCCGTCCCCGGGAGGGGGGTGTTCGTTCACGTGCGGACGCCGGGAGCAGGCGGCCGTCACGCAATTCTGCCAACCGTTCCCACCGGCCTGTGTTTAAGGAGGCGGCCGGTCCTCCGTCCTTGGATGGATAAGATTCGCAGATTTTCGCCCGGCCTGTGTTTAAGGAGGCGGCCGGTTCCCTCCTTCCTTGGATGTATAACATTCGCAGATTTTCGCCCGGCCTATGTTTAGTGAGGCGGCCGGTCCTCCCCCTCCTTGGATGGATAACATTCGCAGATTTTCTGCCCGGCCTGTGTTTAAGGAGGCGGCCGGTTCTCTCCTTCCTTTCTTGGATGTAAAACATTCGCAGATTTTCGCCCGGCCTATGTTTAGTGAGGCGACCGGTCCTCCGCGGAGAGCGACCCGCAAGTGGGGAGGAACCGTCCACCCAACGCCGGCGCGAGCCGGGGCCGGTGGGGGCCCTACCAAGGCGGGTCTCATTGCCTGTCGGTCAGTTCGGGAGAAGGTGGGGGTACTCGGAGGCCCGCCGGGAGCAGACGGGGGTCCGGAAGGTGAGGGGGTGAAGGACGGCGGTCGGGAGCAGACGGCCGTCCCCGGGAGGGGGTGTTCGTTCACGTGCGGACGCCGGGAGCAGGCGGCCGTCACGCAATTCTGCCAACCGTTCCCACCGGCCTGTGTTTAAGGAGGCGGCCGGTCCTCCACGAGAAGAATTCTGCCAAACGTTCCCACCGGCCTGTGTTTAAGGAGGCGGCCGGTCCTCCCCGTCGTTCCGCCGGCTTGTGTTTAAGGAGGCGGCCGGTCCTCCACTATTCCTTCCTCCGGTCCTCCACGAGAAGAATTCTGCCAAACGTTCCACCGGCCTGTGTTTAAGGAGGCGGCCGGTCCTCCCCGTCGTTCCGCCGGCTTGTGTTTAAGGAGGCGGCCGGTCCTCCACTATTCCTTCCTTGGATGGAAAGCATGTAGCACTTTGAAAATTTTCGAGCACTGTGACACTTTGAAAATTTTCGAGAGTTTTTGTACTTAGAAAATTTTTCGCTCTTGCACTTCCAGAGTGCTTTGCGGTAGCTCCTAGGTTCGCTGTCCGAGCATGTGAACACTTTTTGGGGGGGAACACATCGCTAGAGACACCAGCCGCCTGGTTCTCGGGGCCAAAACTTGTGTTCCCCACACTCGTTCTGACTATATTTTGCGATTTGGGGGTAAAGGTAATGAGTACAGTGACTAGGGGGACCAACTCATCGTACTCTGGCGCACCAACAGACCAAAGCTGGTACTGCACTTACCCCTGGTACCCCAACGCCTGGTACCTGAAGGGCGAGAGGCTGATTTTTCGCTATTTGCGGCCGACCGGGGAACCAGCGCGGAGCGGACACATTACGGCGAAAGAGCCGTTGGCACTTAGAAAATTTTCGCTAAAGTTGGCGCGAGCTCCAGAAGGAGAGGCCGATTTTTCGCTATTTGTGGCCGACCGAGGGAACCAGACAAAGCGGACACATTACTGCGCAAGAGCCGTTGGCACTTAGAAAATATTCGCCAAAGTTGGCGCGAGCTCCAGAAGGAGAGGCTGGTTTTTCGCCATTTGCGGCCGACCGAGGGAACCAGACAAAGCGGACACATTACTGCGCAAGAGCCGTTGGCACTTAGAAAATATTCGCCAAAGTTGGCGCGAGCTCCAGAAGGAGAGGCTGATTTTTCGCTATGTGCGGCCGACCGAGGGAACCAGACAAAGCGGACACATTACGGCGCAAGAGCCGTTGGCACTTAGAAAATATTCGCCAAAGTTGGCGCGAGCTCCAGAAGGAGAGGCTGATTTTTCGCTATGTGCGGCCGACCGAGGGAACCAGGCAAAGCGGACACTTTACGGCGCAAGAGCCGTTGGCACTTGCGCGAGCTCCAGAAGGAGAGGCTGATTTTTCGCTATGTGCGGCCGACCGAGGGAACCAGACAAAGCGGACACATTACGGCGCAAGAGCCGTTGGCACTTAGAAAATATTCGCCAAAGTTGGCGCGAGCTCCAGAAGGAGAGGCTGATTTTTCGCTATGTGCGGCCGACCGAGGGAACCAGGCAAAGCGGACACTTTACGGCGCAAGAGCCGTTGGCACTTAGAAAATATTCGCCAAAGTTGGCGCGAGCTCCAGAAGGAGAGGCTGATTTTTCGCGATGTGCGGCCGACCGAGGGAACCAGGCAAAGCGGACACTTTACGGCGCAAGAGCCGTTGGCACTTGCGCGAGCTCCAGAAGGAGAGGCTGATTTTTCGCTATGTGCGGCCGACCGAGGGAACCAGACAAAGCGGACACATTACGGCGCAAGAGCCGTTGGCACTTAGAAAATATTCGCCAAAGTTGGCGCGAGCTCCAGAAGGAGAGGCTGATTTTTCGCTATGTGCGGCCGACCGAGGGAACCAGGCAAAGCGGACACTTTACGGCGCAAGAGCCGTTGGCACTTGCGCGAGCTCCAGAAGGAGAGGCTGATTTTTTTCGCTATTTGCGGCCGACCGAGGGAACCAGACAAAGCGGACACTTTACGGCGCAAGAGCCGTTGGCACTTAGAAAATATTCGCCAAAGTTGGCGCGAGCTCCAGAAGGAGAGGCTGATTTTTCGCCATTTGTGGCCGACCGAGGGAACCAGGCAAAGCGGACACATTACGGCGCAAGAGCCGTTGGCACTTGCGCGAGCTCCAGAAGGAGAGGCTGATTTTTCGCTATTTGTGGCCGACCGAGGGAACCAGACAAAGCGGACACTTTACGGCGCAAGAGCCGTTGGCACTTAGAAAATATTCGCCAAAGTTGGCGCGAGCTCCAGAAGGAGAGGCTGATTTTTCGCCATTTGAGGCCGACCGAGGGAACCAGGCAAAGCGGACAGATTACGGCGCAAGAGCCGTTGGCACTTGCGCGAGCTCCAGAAGGAGAGGCTGATTTTTTCGCTATTTGTGGCCGACCGAGGGAACCAGATAAAGCGGACACATTACGGCGCAAGAGCCGTTGGCACTTAGAGAATATTCGCCAAAGTTGGCGCGAGCTCCAGAAGGAGAGGCTGATTTTTCGCCGTTCGTGGCCGACCGAGGGAACCAGACAAAGCGGACACATTACGGCGCAAGAGCCGTTGGCACTTAGAAAATATTCGCCAAAGTTGGCGCGAGCTCCAGAAGGAGAGGCTGATTTTTCGCCATTTGCGGCCGACCGAGGGAACCAGAAAAAGCGGACACATTACGGCGCAAGAGCCGTTGGCACTTAGAATTTTTTCGCCAAAGTTGGCGCGAGCTCCAGAAGGAGAGGCTGATTTTGCGCTATTTGTGGCCGACCGAGGGAACCAGCCAAAGCGGACACATTACGGCGCAAGAGCCGTTGGCACTTAGAAAATATTCTCCAAAGTTGGCGCGAGCTCCAGAAGGAGAGGCTGATTTTTCGCCGTTTGTGGCCGACCGAGGGAACCAGACAAAGCGGACACATTACGGCGCAAGAGCCGTTGGCACTTAGAAATTTTTCGACAAAGTTGGCGCGAGCTCCAGAAGGAGAGGCTGATTTTTCGCCGTTCGTGGCCGACCGAGGGAACCAGGCAAAGCGGACACATTAAGGCGCAAGAGCCGTTGGCACTTAGAAAATATTCGCCAAAGTTGGCGCGAGCTCCAGAAGGAGAGGCTGATTTTTCGCCGTTCGTGTCCGACCGAGGGAACCAGACAAAGCGGACACATTACGGCGCAAGAGCCGTTGGCACTTAGAAATTTTTCGACAAAGTTGGCGCGAGCTCCAGAAGGAGAGGCTGATTTTTCGCCGTTCGTGGCCGACCGAGGGAACCAGGCAAAGCGGACACATTACGGCGCAAGAGCCGTTGGCACTTAGAAATTTTTCGCCAAAGTTGGCGCGAGCTCCAGAAGGAGAGGCTGATTTTTCGCCGTTCGTGGCCGACCGAGGGAACCAGACAAAGCGGACACATTACGGCGCAAGAGCCGTTGGCACTTAGAAAATATTCGCCAAAGTTGGCGCGAGCTCCAGAAGGAGAGGCTGATTTTTCGCCGTTCGTGGCCGACCGAGGGAACCAGACAAAGCGGACACATTACGGCGCAAGAGCCGTTGGCACTTAGAAATTTTTCGACAAAGTTGGCGCGAGCTCCAGAAGGAGAGGCTGATTTTTCGGCGTTCGTGGCCGACCGAGGGAACCAGGCAAAGCGGACACATTACGGCGCAAGAGCCGTTGGCACTTAGAAAATATTCGCCAAAGTTGGCGCGAGCTCCAGAAGGAGAGGCTGATTTTTCGCTATGTGCGGCCGACCGAGGGAACCAGACAAAGCGGACACATTACGGCGCAAGAGCCGTTGGCACTTAGAAAATATTCGCCAAAGTTGGCGCGACCTCCAGAAGGAGAGGCTGGTTTTTCGCTATTTGTGGCCGACCGAGGGAACCAGACAAAGCGGACACATTACGGCGCAAGAGCCGTTGGCACTTAGAAAATATTCGCCAAAGTTGGCGCGAGCTCCAGAAGGAGAGGCTGATTTTTCGCCATTCGTGGCCGACCGAGGGAACCAGACAAAGCGGACACATTACGGCGCAAGAGCCGTTGGCACTTAGAAAATATTCGCCAAAGTTGGCGCAAGCTCCAGAAGGAGAGGCTGATTTTTCGCCGTTCGTGGCCGACCGAGGGAACCAGGCAAAGCGGACACATTACGGTGCAAGAGCCGTTGGCACTTAGAAAATATTTGCCAAAGTTGGTGCGAGCTCCAGAAGGAGAGGCTGATTTTCTGCTATTTGCGGCCGACCGAGGGAACCAGCCGAAGCGGACACATTACGGCGCAAGAGCCGTTGGCACTTAGAAAATATTCGCCTGAGTTGGCGCGAGCTCCAGGTGGAGAGGCTGATTTTTCGCTCGTTGTGGCCGACCGAGGGAACCAGCCAAAGCGGACACTTTACGGCGCAAGAGCCGTTGGCACTTAGAAAATATTCGCCTGAGTTGGCGCGAGCTCCAGGTGGAGAGGCTGATTTTTTGCCATTTGCGGCCGACCGAGGGAACCAGCCGAAGCGGACACATTACGGCGCAAGAGACGTTGGCACTTAGAAAATATTCGCCTGAGTTGGCGCGAGCTCCAGGTGGAGAGGCTGATTTTTCGCTCGTTGTGGCCGACCGAGGGAACCAGCCAAAGCGGACACATTACGGCGCAAGAGCCGATGGCACTTAGAAAATATTCGCCTGAGTCGGCGCGAGCTCCAGGTGGAGAGGCTGATTTTCTGCTATTTGCGGCCGAGCGAGGGAACCAGCCGAAGCGGACACATTACGGCGCAAGAGCCGTTGGCACTTAGAAAATATTCGCCTGAGTTGGCGCGAGCTCCAGGTGGAGAGGCTGATTTTTCGCTCTTTGTGGCCGACCGAGGGAACCAGCCGAAGCGGACACATTACGGCGCAAGAGCCGTTGGCACTTAGAAAATATTCGCCTGAGTTGGCGCGAGCTCCAGGTGGAGAGGCTGATTTTTCGCTCTTTGTGGCCGACCGAGGGAACCAGCCGAAGCGGACACTTGACGGCGCACGAGCCGTTGGCACTTAGAAAATATTCGCCTGAGTTGGCGCGAGCTCCAGGTGGAGAGGCTGATTTTTCGCTCTTTGTGGCCGACCGAGGGAACCAGCCGAAGCGGACACATTACGGCGCAAGAGCCGTTGGCACTTAGAAAATATTCGCATGAGTTGGCGCGAGCTCCAGGTGGAGAGGCTGATTTTTCGCCATTTGTGGCCGACCGAGGGAACCAGCCGAAGCGGACACATTACGGCGCAAGAGCCGTTGGCACTTAGAAAATATTCGCCTGAGTCGGCGCGAGCTCCAGGTGGAGAGGCTGATTTTCTGCTATTTGCGGCCGACCGCGGGAACCAGCCGAAGCGGACACTTGACGGCGCAAGAGCCGTTGGCACTTAGAAAATATTCGCCTGAGTTGGCGCGAGCTCCAGGTGGAGAGGCTGATTTTTCGCCATTTGTGGCCGACCGAGGGAACCAGCCGAAGCGGACACATTACGGCGCAAGAGCCGTTGGCACTTAGAAAATATTCGCCTGAGTCGGCGCGAGCTCCAGGTGGAGAGGCTGATTTTTCGCCATTTGTGGCCGACCGAGGGAACCAGCCAAAGCGTACACTTGACGGCGCAAGAGCCGTTGGCACTTAGAAAATATTCGCCTGAGTTGGCGCGAGCTCCAGGTGGAGAGGCTGATTTTTCGCCATTTGTGGCCGACCGAGGGAACCAGCCAAAGCGGACACTTGACGGCGCAAGAGCCGTTGGCACTTAGAAAATATTCGCCTGAGTTGGCGCGAGCTCCAGGTGGAGAGGCTGATTTTTCGCCATTTGTGGCCGACCGAGGGAACCAGCCAAAGCGGACACATGACGGCGCAAGAGCCGTTGGCACTTAGAAAATATTCGCCTGAGTTGGCGCGAGCTCCAGGTGGAGAGGCTGATTTTTCGCCATTTGTGGCCGACCGAGGGAACCAGCCAAAGCGGACACTTGACGGCGCAAGAGCCGTTGGCACTTAGAAAATATTCGCCTGAGTTGGCGCGAGCTCCAGGTGGAGAGGCTGATTTTTCGCCATTTGTGGCCGACCGAGGGAACCAGCCAAAGCGGACACATGACGGCGCAAGAGCCGTTGGCACTTAGAAAATATTCGCCTGAGTTGGCGCGAGCTCCAGGTGGAGAGGCTGATTTTTCGCTCTTTGTGGCCGACCGAGGGAACCAGCCAAAGCGGACACATGACGGCGCAAGAGCCGTTGGCACTTAGAAAATATTCGCCTGAGTTGGCGCGAGCTCCAGGTGGAGAGGCTGATTTTTCGCTCTTTGTGGCCGACCGAGGGAACCAGCCAAAGCGGACACATTACGGCGCAAGAGCCGTTGGCACTTAGAAAATATTCGCCTGAGTTGGCGCGAGCTCCAGGTGGAGAGGCTGATTTTTCGCTTGTTGTGGCCGACCGAGGGAACCAGCCAAAGCGGACACATGACGGCGCAAGAGCCGTTGGCACTTAGAAAATATTCGCCTGAGTTGGCGCGAGCTCCAGGTGGAGAGGCTGATTTTTCGCTCTTTGTGGCCGACCGAGGGAACCAGCCAAAGCGGACACATTACGGCGCAAGAGCCGTTGGCACTTAGAAAATATTCGCCTGAGTTGGCGCGAGCTCCAGCAGGAGAGGCTGATTTTTCGCTCTTTGTGGCCGACCGAGGGAACCAGCCAAAGCGGACACATGACGGCGCAAGAGCCGTTGGCACTTAGAAAATATTCGCCTGAGTTGGCGCGAGCTCCAGGTGGAGAGGCTGATTTTTCGCTCTTTGTGGCCGACCGAGGGAACCAGCCAAAGCGGACACATGACGGCGCAAGAGCCGTTGGCACTTAGAAAATATTCGCCTGAGTTGGCGCGAGCTCCAGGTGGAGAGGCTGATTTTTCGCTCTTTGTGGCCGACCGAGGGAACCAGCCAAAGCGGACACATTACGGCGCAAGAGCCGTTGGCACTTAAAAAATATTCGCCTGAGTTGGCGCGAGCTCCAGGTGGAGAGGCTGATTTTTCGCTCGTTGTGGCCGACCGAGGGAACCAGCCAAAGCGGACACATTACGGCGCAAGAGCCGTTGGCACTTAGAAAATATTCGCCTGAGTTGGCGCGAGCTCCAGCAGGAGAGGCTGATTTTTCGCTCTTTGTGGTCCGAAAGGAGAACCGTCGCAATTCGGACAGCTTGTGCGGCAGCCCACGCTGGCACTTAGAAAATATTCTGAAATTATCACCGACCTCCGTGGTGGAGAGGCCGAATTTTCGCCTTTCGGATCCGACCGAGGAACCGTCGCCACTCGGACAAGTTGTGCTGCAGCCCACGCTGGCACTTAGAAAATATTCTGAAATTATCACCGACCTCCGTGGTGGAGAGGCCGAATTTTCGCCATTCGGATCCGACCGAGGAACCGTCGCCACTCGGACAAGTTGTGCTGCAGCCCACGCTGGCACTTAGAAAATATTCTGAAATTATCACCGACCTCCGTGGTGGAGAGGCCGAATTTTCGCCATTCGGATCCGACCGAGGAACCGTCGCCACTCGGACAAGTTGTGCTGCAGCCCACGCTCGCACTTAGAAAATATTCTGAAATTATCACCGACCTCCGTGGTGGAGAGGCCGAATTTTTGCGATTCGGGTCCGAAAGGAGAACCGTCGCCACTCGGACAGATTGCGTGTCAGCCCTCGGTGACACTTAGAAAATATTCTGAAATTATCACCGACCTCCGTGGTGGAGAGGCCGAATTTTCGCCATTCGGATCCGACCGAGGAACCGTCGCCACTCGGACAAGTTGTGCTGCAGCCCACGCTCGCACTTAGAAAATATTCTCAAATTCTCACCGACTTCCGTGGTGGAGAGGCCGAATTTTTGCGATTCGGTCCGAAAGGAGAACCGTCGCAATTCGGACAGCTTGTGCGGCAGCCCACGCTGGCACTTAGAAAATATTCTGAAATTATCACCGACCTCCGTGGTGGAGAGGCCGAATTTTCGCCTTTCGGATCCGACCGAGGAACCGTCGCCACTCGGACAAGTTGTGCTGCAGCCCACGCTGGCACTTAGAAAATATTCTGAAATTATCACCGACCTCCGTGGTGGAGAGGCCGAATTTTCGCCATTCGGATCCGACCGAGGAACCGTCGCCACTCGGACAAGTTGTGCTGCAGCCCACGCTGGCACTTAGAAAATATTCTGAAATTATCACCGACCTCCGTGGTGGAGAGGCCGAATTTTCGCCATTCGGATCCGACCGAGGAACCGTCGCCACTCGGACAAGTTGTGCTGCAGCCCACGCTCGCACTTAGAAAATATTCTGAAATTATCACCGACCTCCGTGGTGGAGAGGCCGAATTTTTGCGATTCGGGTCCGAAAGGAGAACCGTCGCCACTCGGACAGATTGCGTGTCAGCCCTCGGTGACACTTAGAAAATATTCTGAAATTATCACCGACCTCCGTGGTGGAGAGGCCGAATTTTCGCCATTCGGATCCGACCGGGGAACCGTCGCGCCTCGGACAGATTGCGTGTCAGCCCTCGGTGACACTTAGAAAATATTCGCAAAATTTTATCGGACCTCCAGGACCGCTTTTTCACCCTCGCTGTCCGACTGGAGAAACGTCGTAGCTCGGACAGTTCGTGTGCCAGCATCCGCTGGCACTTAGAAAAATTTTAAAAGAGAAAAAAAAGTCTTCTGCACATACGTGCCGACTATATTTTGCGATTAGGGGGTAAAGGTAATGAGTACAGTGACTAGGGGGACCAACTCATCGTACTCTGGCGCACCAACAGACCAAAGCTGGTACTGCACCTAACCCCCTGGTACCTCAGAGCGGCCCCTGGTACCTAAACGCGTTCCCCTGGTACCTCAGAGCTTTCCCCTGGTACCTCAGCGCTTCCCCCTGGTACCTCAGCGCTTTCCCCTGGTACCTCGGCGCTTTCCCCTGGTACCTCAGCACTCGCCCCTGGTACCTGAGCGCTCGCCCCTGGTACCTAAGAGCTACCCCGGCTGCCGCGAGCGATGGCCGGCGAGGCTTCCAGAGCCTCGGCTGAGCATTTTCGACGGCCCGCTGGTCTTCCAGCGGAGCTCCGGCCGGTCCTTGGGGGGCCGTTCCGCCTAACTTTTTACGCCCGATTAGGCTTCCAGGGCCTCGGCCAAGCATTTTTGACCAATCATGGAGCTTTTTTCCGACTTCCGTGTGGAGCTCCAGGGCCGTTCCGCCTAACTTTTTACGCCCGATTGGGCTTCCAGGGACGCGGCTAAGCATTTTTGACCAATCATGGAGCTTTTTTCCGACTTCCGTGTGGAGCTTCAGGGCCGTTCCGCCTAACTTTTTACGCCCGATTAGGCTTCCAGGGACGCGGCTAAGCATTTTTGACCAATCATGGAGCTTTTTTCCGACTTCCGTGTGGAGCTTCAGGGCCGTTCCGCCTAACTTTTTAAGCCCGATTGGGCTTCCAGGGAGGCGGCTAAGCATTTTTGACCATTCATGGAGCTTTTTTCCGACTTCCGTGTGGAGCTCCAGGGCCGTTCCGCCTAACTTTTTACGCCCGATTGGGCTTCCAGGGACGCGGCTAAGCATTTTTAACCAATCATGGAGCTTTTTTCAGACTTCCGTGTGGAGCTCCAGGGCCGTTCTGCCTAACTTTTTACGCCCGATTGGGCTTCCAGGGCCGCGGCTAAGCATTTTTAACCAATCATGGAGCTTTTTTCCGACTTCCGTGTGGAGCTCCAGGGCCGTTCCGCCTAACTTTTTACGCCCGATTGGGCTTCCAGGGACGCGGCTAAGCATTTTTAACCAATCATGGAGCTTTTTTCAGACTTCCGTGTGGAGCTCCAGGGCCGTTCCGCCTAACTTTTTACGCCCGATTGGGCTTCCAGGGACGCGGCTAAGCATTTTTAACCAATCATGGAGCTTTTTTCAGACTTCCGTGTGGAGCTCCAGGGCCGTTCCGCCTAACTTTTTTCGCCCGATTGGGCTTCCAGGGAGGCGGCTAAGCATTTTTAACCAATCATGGAGCTTTTTTCAGACTTCCGTGTGGAGCTCCAGGGCCGTTCCGCCTAACTTTTTACGCCCGATTGGGCTTCCAGGGAGGCGGCTAAGCATTTTTAACCAATCATGGAGCTTTTTTCAGACTTCCGTGTGGAGCTCCAGGGCCGTTCCGCCTAACTTTTTACGCCCGATTGGGCTTCCAGGGACGCGGCTAAGCATTTTTGACCAATCATGGAGCTTTTTTCAGACTTCCGTGTGGAGCTCCAGGGCCGTTCCGCCTAACTTTTTACGCCCGATTGGGCTTCCAGGGAGGCGGCTAAGCATTTTTAACCATTCATGGAGCTTTTTTCAGACTTCCGTGTGGAGCTCCAGGGCCGTTCCGCCTAACTTTTTACGCCCGATTGGGCTTCCAGGGAGGCGGCTAAGCATTTTTAACCATTCATGGAGCTTTTTTCCGACTTCCGTGTGGAGCTCCAGGGCCGTTCCGCCTAACTTTTTAAGCCCGATTGGGCTTCCAGGGAGGCGGCTAAGCATTTTTAACCAATCATGGAGCTTTTTTCAGACTTCCGTGTGGAGCTCCAGGGCCGTTCCGCCTAACTTTTTACGCCCGATTGGGCTTCCAGGGACGCGGCTAAGCATTTTTGACCAATCATGGAGCTTTTTTCAGACTTCCGTGTGGAGCTCCAGGGCCGTTCCGCCTAACTTTTTACGCCCGATTGGGCTTCCAGGGAGGCGGCTAAGCATTTTTGACCAATCATGGAGCTTTTTTCAGACTTCCGTGTGGAGCTCCAGGGCCGTTCCGCCTAACTTTTTACGCCCGATTGGGCTTCCAGGGACGCGGCTAAGCATTTTTGACCAATCATGGAGCTTTTTTCAGACTTCCGTGTGGAGCTCCAGGGCGGTTCCGCCTAACTTTTTACGCCCGATTGGGCTTCCAGGGAGGCGGCTAAGCATTTTTAACCATTCATGGAGCTTTTTTCAGACTTCCGTGTGGAGCTCCAGGGCCGTTCCGCCTAACTTTTTACGCCCGATTGGGCTTCCAGGGAGGCGGCTAAGCATTTTTAACCATTCATGGAGCTTTTTTCCGACTTCCGTGTGGAGCTCCAGGGCCGTTCCGCCTAACTTTTTAAGCCCGATTGGGCTTCCAGGGAGGCGGCTAAGAATTTTTAACCATTCATGGAGCTTTTTTCCGACTTCCGTGTGGAGCTCCAGGGCCGTTCCGCCTAACTTTTTACGCCCGATTGGGCTTCCAGGGACGCGGCTAAGCATTTTTGACCAATCATGGAGCTTTTTTCAGACTTCCGTGTGGAGCTCCGGGGCCGTTCCGCCTAACTTTTTAAGCCCGATTGGGCTTCCAGGGAGGCGGCTAAGCATTTTTGACCATTCATGGAGCTTTTTTCCGACTTCCGTGTGGAGCTCCAGGGCCGTTCCGCCTAACTTTTTACGCCCGATTGGGCTTCCAGGGACGCGGCTAAGCATTTTTAACCAATCATGGAGCTTTTTTCAGACTTCCGTGTGGAGCTCCAGGGCCGTTCCGCCTAACTTTTTACGCCCGATTGGGCTTCCAGGGCCGCGGCTAAGCATTTTTAACCAATCATGGAGCTTTTTTCCGACTTCCGTGTGGAGCTCCAGGGCCGTTCCGCCTAACTTTTTACGCCCGATTGGGCTTCCAGGGCCGCGGCTAAGCATTTTTAACCAATCATGGAGCTTTTTTCCGACTTCCGTGTGGAGCTCCAGGGCCGTTCCGCCTAACTTTTTACGCCCGATTGGGCTTCCAGGAAGGCGGCTAAGCATTTTTAACCAATCATGGAGCTTTTTTCAGACTTCCGTGTGGAGCTCCAGGGCCGTTCCGCCTAACTTTTTACGCCCGATTGGGCTTCCAGGGAGGCGGCTAAGCATTTTTAACCATTCATGGAGCTTTTTTCCGACTTCCGTGTGGAGCTCCAGGGCCGTTCCGCCTAACTTTTTACGCCCGATTGGGCTTCCATGGACGCGGCTAAGCATTTTTAACCAATCATGGAGCTTTTTTCAGACTTCCGTGTGGAGCTCCAGGGCCGTTCCGCCTAACTTTTTACGCCCGATTGGGCTTCCAGGGACGCGGCTAAGCATTTTTAACCAATCATGGAGCTTTTTTCAGACTTCCGTATGGAGCTTCAGGGCCGTTCCGCCTAACTTTTTACGCCCGATTGGGCTTCCAGGGACGCGGCTAAGCATTTCTGACCAATCATGGAGCTTTTTTCAGACTTCCGTGTGGAGCTCCAGGGCCGTTCCGCCTAACTTTTTACGCCCGATTGGGCTTCCAGGGAGGCGGCTAAGCATTTTTAACCATTCATGGAGCTTTTTTCCGACTTCCGTGTGGAGCTCCAGGGCCGTTCCGCCTAACTTTTTACGCCCGATTGGGCTTCCAGGGACGCGGCTAAGCATTTTTGACCAATCATGGAGCTTTTTTCTGACTTCCGTGTGGAGCTCCAGGGCCGTTCCGCCTAACTTTTTACGCCCGATTGGGCTTCCAGGGACGCGGCTAAGCATTTTTAACCAATCATGGAGCTTTTTTCAGACTTCCGTGTGGAGCTCCATGGCCGTTCCGCCTAACTTTTTACGCCCGATTGGGCTTCCAGGGAGGCGGCTAAGCATTTTTAACCATTCATGGAGCTTTTTTCCTACTTCCGTGTGGAGCTCCAGGGCCGTTCCGCCTAACTTTTTACGATGCCAACGTAACCAGAGTGACGGGAGCGGCACAATTCAGAAAAAGTGCTCAGCTCGCCGAGAAAATGCGATTTAAGCAATAAAATTAAAAATGCTTATAAAACATAAACCAAACGTTGGAGGTGGTCATTTCTTCATGCGCAGTGATAAACTCGGCACTCTAAAGCACCCGAGAGCGTTTTTTGCGATGCCAACCTAACCAGAGTGACGGGAGCGGCACAATTCAGAAAAAGTGCTCAGCTCGCCGAGAAAATGCGATTAAAGCAATAAAATTAAAAATGCTTATAAAACATAAACCAAACGTTGGAGGTGGTCATTTCTTCATGCGCAGTGAATAACTCGGCACTCTAAAGCACCCGAGAGCGTTTTTTTCGATGCCAACCTAACCAGAGTGACGGGAGCGGCACAATTCAGAAAAAGTGCTCAGCTCGCCGAGAAAATGCGATTTAAGCAAGAAAATTAAAAATGCTTATAAAACATAAACCAAACGTTTGAGGTGGTCATTTATTCATGCGCAGTGAATAACTCGGCACTCTAAAGCACCCGAGAGCGTTTTTTTCGATGCCAACCTAACAGAGTGACGGGAGCGGCACAATTCAGAAAAAGTGCTCAGCTCGCCGAGAAAATGCGATTTAAGCAATAAAATTAAAAATGCTTATAAAACATAAACCAAACGTTGGAGGTGGTCATTTCTTCATGCGCAGTGATAAACTCGGCACTCTAAAGCACCCGAGAGCGTTTTTTTCGATGCCAACCTAACCAGAGTGACGGGAGCGGCACAATTCAGAAAAAGCGCTCAGCTCGCCGAGAAAATGCGATTTAAGCAGTAAAATTAAAAATGCTTATAAAACATAAACCAAACGTTGGAGGTGGTCATTTCTTCATGCGCAGTGAATAACTCGGCACTCTAAAGCACCCGAGAGCGTTTTTTTCGATGCCAACCTAACCAGAGTGACGGGAGCGGCACAATTCAGAAAAAGTGCTCAGCTCGCCGAGAAAATGCGATTTAAGCAATAAAATTAAAAATGCTTATAAAACATAATCTAAACGTTGGAGGTGGTCATTTCTTCATGCGCAGTGATAAACTCGGCACTCTAAAGCACCCGAGAGCGTTTTTTTCGATGCCAACCTAACCAGAGTGACGGGAGCGGCACAATTCAGAAAAAGTGCTCAGCTCGCCGAGAAAATGCGATTTAAGCAATAAAATTAAAAATGCTTATAAAACATAAACCAAACGTTGGAGGTGGTCATTTCTTCATGCACAGTGATAAACTCGGCACTCTAAAGCACCCGAGAGCGTTTTTTTCGATGCCAACCTAACCAGAGTGACGGGAGCGGCACAATTCAGAAAAAGTGCTCAGCTCGCCGAGAAAATGCGATTTAAGCAATAAAATTAAAAATGCTTATAAAACATAAACCAAACGTTGGAGGTGGTCATTTCTTCATGCGCAGTGAATAACTCGGCACTCTAAAGCACCCGAGAGCGTTTTTTTCGATGCCAACCTAACCAGAGTGACGGGAGCGGCACAATTCAGAAAAAGTGCTCAGCTCGCCGAGAAAATGCGATGTAAGCAATAAAATTAAAAATGCTTATAAAACATAAGCCAAACGTTGGAGGTGGTCATTTCTTCATGCGCAGTGATAAACTCGGCACTCTAAAGCACCCGAGAGCGTTTTTTTCGATGCCAACCTAACCAGAGTGAAGGGAGCGGCACAATTCAGAAAAAGTGCTCAGCTCGCCGAGAAAATGCGATTTAAGCAATAAAATTAAAAATGCTTATAAAACATAAACCAAACGTTGGAGGTGGTCATTTCTTCATGCGCAGTGATAAACTCGGCACTCTAAAGCACCCGAGAGCGTTTTTTTCGATGCCAACCTAACCAGAGTGACGGGAGCGGCACAATTCAGAAAAAGTGCTCAGCTCACCGAGAAAATGCGATTTAAGCAATAAAATTAAAAATGCTTATAAAACATAAACCAAACGTTGGAGGTGGTCATTTCTTCATGCGCAGTGATAAACACGGCACTCTAAAGCACCCGAGAGCGTTTTTTTCGGTGCCAACCTAACCAGAGTGACGGGAGCGGCACAATTCAGAAAAAGTGCCCAGCTCGCCGAGAAAATGCGATTTAAGCAATAAAATTAAAAATGCTTATAAAACATAAACCAAACGTTGGAGGTGGTCATTTCTTCATGCGCAGTGATAAACTCGGCACTCTAAAGCACCCGAGAGCGTTTTTTTCGATGCCAACCTAACCAGAGTGACGGGAGCGGCACAATTCAGAAAAAGCGCTCAGCTCGCCGAGAAAATGCGATTTAAGCAGTAAAATTAAAAATGCTTATAAAACATAAACCAAACGTTGGAGGTGGTCATTTCTTCATGCGCAGTGAATAACTCGGCACTCTAAAGCACCCGAGAGCGTTTTTTTCGATGCCAACCTAACCAGAGTGACGGGAGCGGCACAATTCAGAAAAAGTGCTCAGCTCGCCGAGAAAATGCGATTTAAGCAATAAAATTAAAAATGCTTATAAAACATAAACCAAACGTTGGAGGTGGTCATTTCTTCATGCGCAGTGATAAACTCGGCACTCTAAAGCACCCGAGAGCCTTTTTTTCTATGCCAACCTAACCAGAGTGACGGGAGCGGCACAATTCAGAAAAAGTGCTCAGCTCGCCGAGAAAATGCGATTTAAGCAATAAAATTAAAAATGCTTATAAAACATAAACCAAACGTTGGAGGTGGTCATTTCTTCATGCGCAGTGATAAACTCGGCACTCTAAAGCACCCGAGAGCGTTTTTTTCGATGCCAACCTAACCAGAGTGACGGGAGCGGCACAATTCAGAAAAAGTGCTCAGCTCGCCGAGAAAATGCGATTTAAGCAATAAAATTAAAAATGCTTATAAAACATAAACCAAACGTTGGAGGTAGTCATTTCTTCATGCGCAGTGAATAACTCGGCACTCTAAAGCACCCGAGAGCGTTTTTTTCGATGCCAACCTAACCAGAGTGACGGGAGCGGCACAATTCAGAAAAAGTGCTCAGCTCGCCGAGAAAATGCGATTTAAGCAATAAAATTAAAAATGCTTATAAAACATAAACCAAACGTTGGAGGTGGTCATTTCTTAATGCGCAGTAATAAACTCGGCACTCTAAAGCACCCGAGAGCGTTTTTTTCGATGCCAACCTAACCAGAGTGACGGGAGCGGCACAATTCAGAAAAAGTGCTCAGCTCGACGAGAAAATGCGATTTAAGCAATAAAATTAAAAATGCTTATAAAACATAAACCAAACGTTGGAGGTGGTCATTTCTTCATGCGCAGTGATAAACTCGGCACTCTAAAGCACCCGAGAGCGTTTTTTTCGATGCCAACCTAACCAGAGTGACGGGAGTGACGGGAGCGGCACAATTCAGAAAAAGTGCTCAGCTCGCCGAGAAAATGCGATTGAAGCAATAAAATTAAAAATGCTTATAAAACATAAACCAAACGTTGGAGGTGGTCATTTCTTCATGCGCAGTGATAAACTCGGCACTCTAAAGCACCCGAGAGCGTTTTTTTCGATGCCAACCTAACCAGAGTGACGGGAGCGGCACAATTCAGAAAAAGTGCTCAGCTCGCCGCGAAAATGCGATTTAAGCAATAAAATTAAAAATGCTTATAAAACATAAACCAAACGTTGGAGGTGGTCATTTCTTCATGCGCAGTGATAAACTCGGCACTCTAAAGCACCCGAGAGCGTTTTTTTCGATGCCAACCTAACCAGAGTGACGGGAGTGACGGGAGCGGCACAATTCAGAAAAAGTGCTCAGCTCGCCGAGAAAATGCGATTGAAGCAATAAAATTAAAAATGCTTATAAAACATAAACCAAACGTTGGAGGTGGTCATTTCTTCATGCGCAGTGATAAACTCGGCACTCTAAAGCACCCGAGAGCGTTTTTTTCGATGCCAACCTAACCAGAGTGACGGGAGCGGCACAATTCAGAAAAAGTGCTCAGCTCGCCGCGAAAATGCGATTTAAGCAATAAAATTAAAAATGCTTATAAAACATAAACCAAACGTTGGAGGTGGTCATTTCTTCATGCGCAGTGATAAACTCGGCACTCTAAAGCACCCGAGAGCGTTTTTTTCGATGCCAACCTAACCAGAGTGACGGGAGCGGCACAATTCAGAAAAAAAGCTCAGCTCGCCGAGAAAATGCGATTTAAGCAATAATATTAAAAATGCTTATAAAACATAAACCAAACGTTGGAGGTGGTCATTTCTTCATGCGCAGTGATAAACTCGGCACTCTAAAGCACCCGAGAGCGTTTTTTTCGATGCCAACCTAACCAGAGTGACGGGAGCGGCACAATTCAGAAAAAGTGCTCAGCTTACCGAGAAAATGCGATTTAAGCAATAAAATTAAAAATGCTTATAAAACATAAACCAAACGTTGGAGGTGGTCATTTCTTCATGCGCAGTGATAAACTCGGCACTCTAAAGCACCCGAGAGCGTTTTTTTCGATGCCAACCTAACCAGAGTGACGGGAGCGGCACAATTCAGAAAAAGTGCTCAGCTCGCCGAGAAAATGCGATTAAAGCAATACAATTAAAAATGCTTATAAAACATAAACCAAACGTTGGAGGTGGTAATTTCTTCATGCGCAGTGATAAACTCGGCACTCTAAAGCACCCGAGAGCGTTTTTTTCGATGCCAACCTAACCAGAGTGACGGGAGCGGCACAATTCAGAAAAAGTGCTCAGCTCGCCGAGAAAATGCGATTTAAGCAATAAAATTAAAAATGCTTATAAAACATAAACCAAACGTTGGAGGTGGTCATTTCTTCATGCGCAGTGATAAACTCGGCACTCTAAAGCACCCGAGAGCGTTTTTTTCGATGCCAACCTAACCAGAGTGACGGGAGCGGCACAATTCAGAAAAAGTGCTCAGCTCGCCGAGAAAATGCGATTTAAGCAATAAAATTAAAAATGCTTATAAAACATAAACCAAACGTTGGAGGTGGTCATTTCTTCATGCGCAGTGAATAACTCGGCACTCTAAAGCACCCGAGAGCGTTTTTTTCGATGCCAACCTAACCAGAGTGACGGGAGCGGCACAATTCAGAAAAAGTGCTCAGCTCGCCGAGAAAATGCGATTTAAGCAATAAAATTAAAAATGCTTATAAAACATAAACCAAACGTTGGAGGTGGTCATTTCTTAATGCGCAGTAATAAACTCGGCACTCTAAAGCACCCGAGAGCGTTTTTTTCGATGCCAACCTAACCAGAGTGACGGGAGCGGCACAATTCAGAAAAAGTGCTCAGCTCGCCGAGAAAATGCGATTTAAGCAATAAAATAAAAAATGCTTATAAAACATAAACCAAACGTTGGAGGTGGTCATTTCTTCATGCGCAGTGATAAACTCGGCACTCTAAAGCACCCGAGAGCGTTTTTTTCGATGCCAACCTAACCAGAGTGACGGGAGTGACGGGAGCGGCACAATTCAGAAAAAGTGCTCAGCTCGCCGAGAAAATGCGATTTAAGCAATAAAATTAAAAATGCTTATTAAACATAAACCAAACGTTGGAGGTGGTCATTTCGTCATGCGCAGTGAAAACTCGGCACTCTAAAGCACCCGAGAGCGTTTTTTTCGATGCCAACCTAACCAGAGTGACAGGAGCGGCACAATTCAGAAAAACTGCTCAGCTCGCCGAGAAAATGCGATTTAAGCAATAAAATTAAAAATGCTTATAAAACATAAACCAAACGTTGGAGGTGGTCATTTCTTAATGCGCAGTGATAAACTCGGCACTCTAAAGCACCCGAGAGCGTTTTTTTCGATGCCAACCTAACCAGAGTGACGGGAGCGGCACAATTCAGAAAAAGTGCTCAGCTCGCCGAGAAAATGCGATTTAAGCAATAAAATTAAAAATGCTTATAAAACATAAACCAAACGTTGGAGGTGGTCATTTCTTCATGCGCAGTGATAAACTCTGCACTCTAAAGCACCCGAGAGCGTTTTTTTCGATGCCAACTGTCATGATTGGTCCCCAGTTTTGCTAGGTTGCCATGGTTTCTGTTCGCGTCGCCCCTCCCCTCCTGTGTTCCCTCAATCAGTGTGATCATTCTCACCTGCCTCTCATTTCCAGTCATGTATTTAAGTCCTGTCTCTGTGTCACTCCCCTGTCGGTTCATTGCTAATGTCAACCGGTCCCTTTGTCTCACATCTCGGTCAGTATCTGTTGTTGGTTTGGTTGCAAGTTATGTCTGTTACCGAGTCTGTAAGTTCCTGCAATAAACCCTTTTCCAAGCTGCACGTGGTCGCCCTGCTCCATCTTCCACTCCGTTCGTGACAGAATGAACCGACCCCACAGCGACCAGCGCTTGGACCCCCCTCCACCACCAGCTTCCGTCAGCCAAGCCAAGCCAAGCCAAGCCCAAGAAACGCAAGCCAAGCCAAGCCAAGCCAAGCCAAAGAAACGCAAGCCAAGCCAAGCCAAAGAAACCAAAGCCAAGCCAAAGAAACCAAAGCCAAGCCAAGAAACCAAGCCAAGAAACCAAGCCAAGAAACCAAGCCAAACCAAGGCACGGTAAGCAACCAAGCCACGCCAAGCAGCCAAGCCAAGCCAAGCCCAAGAAAGCCAAGCCCAAGAAACCAAGGCCAAGCCAAGCCCAAGAAACCCAAGCCAAGCCAAG
Organism: Syngnathus typhle; assembly: GCF_033458585.1. Lineage (NCBI taxonomy): Eukaryota > Metazoa > Chordata > Actinopteri > Syngnathiformes > Syngnathidae > Syngnathus > Syngnathus typhle. The sequence goes on along the minus strand of NW_026871941.1, from coordinate 779,852 downwards.
CCAAGACCAAGAAACCAAAGCCAAGCCAAGCCCAAGAAACCAACGTCAAGCCAAGCCGAAGCCAAAGCCGAGCGAAGCCAAAGCCGAGCCAAGCCACAGCCGAGCCAAGCCACAGCCGAGCCAAGCCACAGCCGAGCCAAGCCACAGCCGAGCCAAGCCACAGCCGAGCCAAGCCACAGCCGAGCCAAGCCACAGCCGAGCCAAGCCACAGCCGAGCCAAGCCACAGCCGAGCCACAGCCACAGCCGAGCCACAGCCACAGCCACAGCCGAGCCAAGCCACAGCCGAGCCAAGCCACAGCCGAGCCAAGCCACAGCCGAGCCAAGCCACAGCCGAGCCAAGCCACAGCCGAGCCACAGCCGAGCCGAGCCACAGCCGAGCCGAGCCGAGCCGAGCCGAGCCAGAGCCGAGCCACAGCCGAGCCACAGCCACAGCCACAGCCGAGCCACAGCCACAGCCGAGCCACAGCCACAGCCGAGCCACAGCCGAGCCAAGCCACAGCCGAGCCAAGCCACAGCCGAGCCAAGCCACAGCCCCATCTGCGACGCCATCGGTTCCCCAAGTCGCCGCCCGAGTGCGGTTCATGTCCCCAAAGTCGCCGCCCGAGTGCGGTTCATGTCCCCAAAGTCGCCGCCCGAGTGCGGTTCATGTCCCCAAAGTCGCCGCCCGAGTGTGGTTCATGTCCCCAAAGTCGCCGCCCGAGTGCGGTTCATGTCCCCAAAGTCGCCGCCCGAGTGCGGTTCATGTCCCCAAAGTCGCCGCCCGAGTGCGGTTCATGTTCCCCAAAGTTGCTGCCGACTGCGCGTCAGGCCCCCAGTGTGTGCCGCGAGTGTGGCCCTGGGCCTCTGACCTCCGCTGAGTGCAGTTCTGTTCCCCAAGTTCCTGCCGATTGCGCGTCAGGCCCCCAGTGTGTGCCGCGAGTGTGGCCCTGGGCCCCTGACCTCCGCTGAGTGCAGTTCTGTTCCCCAAGTTCCTGCCGATTGCGCGTCAGGCCCCCAGTGTGTGCCGCGATTGTAGCCCTGGGCCCCTGACCTCCGCTGAGTGCAGTTCTGTTCCCCAAGTTCCTGCCGATTGCGCGTCAGGCCCCCAGTGTGTGCCGCGAGTGTGGCCCTGGGCCCCTGACCTCCGCTGAGTGCAGTTCTGTCCCCCAAGTCGCCGCCGAGTGAGGTGGTTTCCCTAGTCGCCGCCGCCCGAGTGCGGCTCTCTGCCCCTTGTCGCCGCCCCCCGGGTGCGGCTCTCTGCCCCCCCGCTCCCCCCCCCCGCGTCGTGAGGGATTCGATTTTTGGGACGTCGGGAGCCGTCCCTTGTGGGGGGGGGTACTGTCATGATTGGTCCCCAGTTTTGCTAGGTTGCCATGGTTTCTGTTCGCGTCGCCCCTCCCCTCCTGTGTTCCCTCAATCAGTGTGATCATTCTCACCTGCCTCTCATTTCCAGTCATGTATTTAAGTCCTGTCTCTGTGTCACTCCCCTGTCGGTTCATTGCTAATGTCACCCGGTCCCTTTGTCTCACATCTCGGTCAGTATCTGTTGTTGGTTTGGTTGCAAGTTATGTCTGTTACCGAGTCTGTAAGTTCCTGCAATAAACCCTTTTCCAAGCTGCACGTGGTCGCCCTGCTCCATCTTCCACTCCCTTCGTGACACCAACCTAACCAGAGTGACGGGAGCGGCACAATTCAGAAAAAGTGCTCAGCTCGCCGAGAAAATGCGATTTAAGCAATAAAATTACAAATGCTTATTAAACATAAACCAAACGTTGGAGAAGGTCATTTCTTCATGCGCAGTGATAAACTCGGCACTCTAAAGCACCCGAGAGCGTTTTTTTCGATGCCAACCTAACCAGAGTGACGGGAGCGGCACAATTCAGAAAAAGTGCTCAGCTCGCCGAGAAAATGCGATTTAAGCAATAAAATTAAAAATGCTTATAAAACATAAACCAAACGTTGGAGGTGGTTATTTCTTCATGCGCAGTGATAAACTCGGCACTCTAAAGCACCCGAGAGCGTTTTTTTCGATGCCAACCTAACCAGAGTGACGGGAGCGGCACAATTCAGAAAAAGTGCTCAGCTCGCCGAGAAAATGCGATTTAAGCAAAAAAATTAAAAATGCTTATAAAACATAAACCAAACGTTGGAGGTGGTAATTTCTTCATGCGCAGTGATAAACTCGGCACTCTAAAGCACCCGAGAGCGTTTTTTTCGATGCCAACCTAACCAGAGTGACGGGAGCGGCACAATTCAGAAAAAGTGCTCAGCTCGCCGAGAAAATGCGATTTAAGCAATAAAATTAAAAATGCTTATAAAACATAAACCAAACGTTGGAGGTGGTCATTTCTTCATGCACAGTGATAAACTCGGCACTCTAAAGCACCCGAGAGCGTTTTTTTCGATGCCAACCTAACCAGAGTGACGGGAGCGGCACAATTCAGAAAAAGTGCTCAGCTCGCCGAGAAAATGCGATTTAAGCAATAAAATTAAAAATGCTTATAAAACATAAACCAAACGTTGGAGGTGGTCATTTCTTCATGCGCAGTGATAAACTCGGCACTCTAAAGCACCCGAGAGCGTTTTTTTCGATGCCAACCTAACCAGAGTGACGGGAGCGGCACATTTCAGAAAAAGTGCTCAGCTCGCCGAGAAAATGCGATTTAAGCAATAAAATTAAAAATGCTTATAAAACATAAACCAAACGTTGGAGGTGGTCATTTCTTCATGCGCAGTGATAACTCGGCACTCTAAAGCACCCGAGAGCGTTTTTTTCGATGCCAACCTAACCAGAGTGACGGGAGCGGCACAATTCAGAAAAAGTGCTCAGCTCGCCGAGAAAATGCGATTTAAGCAATAAAATTAAAAATGCTTATAAAAAATAAAACAAACGTTGGAGGTGGTCATTTCTTCATGCGCAGTGAATAACTCGGCACTCTAAAGCACCCGAGAGCGTTTTTTTCGATGCCAACCTAACCAGAGTGACGGGAGCGGCACAATTCAGAAAAAGTGCTCAGTCAAGTCAAGTCAAGTCAAGTTTATTTGTATAGCCCTAAATCACAAGCAGTCTCAAAGGGCTTCACATAGACAGAAATTGACAATTATTCTCAAAGCATCCCCTGATCTTAAGCTCCCAAAAGGGCAAGGAAAAACTTAAAAACCCCTAGCAGGGGGAAAATGAGAAACCTTGAGAAGGGACCACAGATGGAAGGATCCCCCTTTCAGGATCACCAGGTTGAAATGGATGCAGAGAGGGCACAAATGATACAACATGAAAATCAATTAAATAAAAAGTGGATCTCCATGTCACAGCAGAGGGCTGCCGAAAGGAGCCCTCAATTGTCCTGGCAGTGCTCTTCGAGGAGGTTGAGCTGCAGTTCCCCTATCCTGAATTGGCCACGAGAATCCAGATAGCCGCTGTCAGCATGGGTACCACCTAACCACCTCCCCGGCCGGGGAGGGGGGAGGGAGGGGGTGGAGAGGGAGAGAAAACAAACTCCAGCCGAATCGGCCACTACAGGTTAGTTAAAGGCCATGTCATAGAAATGTGTCTTTAAACGTGTCTTAAATGTTTCTACTGAGGTAGCAGTCCTAATATCCATTGGTAGGGCATTCCAAAGCTCTGGAGCCCGAATAGAAAATGCTCTAGAGCCTGCAGACATTTTCTTAGCCCTCGGTGTCGCTAAAAGGGTAGCGTTTTGCGAACGAAGGTTACGAGACGGAACATAAGGAACAACTAGGTCGACGAGATATGAAGGCGCTAAGCCATGCAGCGATTTATAGGTTAATAGAAGAACCTTGAAGTCACATCTTAAATGGACCGGAAGCCAATGTAAGTTGGCTAGTATTGGGGTAATGTGATCAAATTTTCTTGTCCGAGAGAGCAGCCTTGCAGCGGCATTTTGTACTAACTGTAGACTTTTGATGCGGGACTTAGGAAGACCCGAAAATAGTACATTACAGTAGTCCAGGCGCGACGTGACGAACGCATGTATAATAGTTTCCGCATCACCGGTCGAGAGGATCGGACGAATCTTTGCAATATTACGAAGGTGAAAAAACGCAATTCTGGTTATATTCTTAATGTGCTTTTGAAAGGAGAGAGTTTGGTCAAATATTACCCCGAGATTAGTTACAGTATCGCTTTGAGTGATAGTACGGTTATCTATAGTTATAGCGGTTTCCTTGAATAAGTGTTGATAACGAGCTGGACCAATTATCAACATCTCAGTTTTATCTGGGTTAAGACGAAGGAAGTTGAGAGACATCCATTGCTTGATCTCCGCAAGGCACTTCTCAAGATTACAACAATCCCGCGGATCTGTCATCGATAACGGCATATATAATTGGGTGTCATCCGCATAGCATTGAAAACTAATATTATATTTACGTATTATGTCCCCAAGCGGAATCATATAAATATTAAAAAGAATTGGTCCGAGAACCGATCCCTGTGGGACACCACATGTAACATTATAGAGCTCCGAGGACGCATTGCCATGGACCACTCGGTGCGTCCTGTTTGATAGATAGGAATGGAACCAGCCTAGTGCTGACCCTGAAATACCAACACAACTTTTAAGACGCCCTAATAAAATATCGAAGTCTACAGTGTCGAAGGCAGCACTAAGATCGAGTAGTAACAGTACAGACGAAATGTTTGAATCCATAGCTACGAGGAGATCATTAGTCACTTTAGCAAGTGCTGTCTCAGTGGAATGATTAGCTCTAAAACCAGACTGAAAAGTGTCGTATCGATTATTGGCGACCATGTAATCAATAAGCTGCTGCGCTACTACTTTTTCAAGAAGTTTTGCTATGAATGGGAGGTTTGAAACTGGCCTATAATTACTGAGACAGTCCGGGTCAAGATTTGGTCGCTTAAGTAACGGTTTAATGATAGCGGTTTTAAAGGCTGTTGGCACTATCCCAGAGGAGACAGACAGATTGATTATATTTAAGACGGACAGTCCTAAAATTTGAAATAATTCTTTAAGTAGTTTGGCTGGAAGAGGGTCGAGTAAACATGTTGTTTGTTTAGCCGCACTAACAATTTGTGTAAGCCTTTCAAGAGACACGCTTTTAAAAGTTGAGAGGGTTGTTGCATGATCATCAGCGTTGGTAAACGGCGTGCTCGACCGAGCGATTGGAATGCTATTCTTGATCTCATCCCTAATGGATTCAATCTTTTGAGCAAAAAATTTCATGAACTCATCAGCTGAGTGGAAGGAACTATCGGAGGTCGGCTGGCGCAGAGTCAGCTTTGCCACTGTATCAAATAGGTGTTTCGGATTGTTTTTATTGAGATTAATAACTTGCGAAAAATATCGAGTTTTTGCTAAGATAAGCGCATCTTTATATTTCAGGAGGCTATCCTGCCATGCCTGATGGAAAACCTCAAGTTTGGTTAGACGCCATCTGCGCTCATGCTTTCTACATAATTGCTTAAGCGTACGCGTTTCATCTGTGAACCACGGAGTAGGCACTCTACGGCGAGTTTTCAGACGTAACGGCGCCACAGAGTCAATGGCATTTAACAATGTCGCATTGAATTCATTCGTAAGATTATCAATAGAGCCGGCGTATGTGAGAAAATTAGTGGTTGCCGGCGACAGTATTTCAGATAGCGCAGTTGCAGTCATAGAGTTGAAATGACGGCTCCTATAATGCTGATTGCTCTCTTGTCTTTGACAAGGAACTAGAATTTCAAACTTTATTAGGTAATGATCAGACAAAACAGTAGTGTATGGCAGTACTGCTATATTTGAGGTTGCAAGTCCTCGGGATAATACCAGATCTATGGTATTTCCATTCTTATGCGTTGCTGCCTGTACAGCTTGCGTAAAACCAAAGGTATCAGTTAAAGTCTGAAACGCCGAAGTAAGTGGCTCTGACGGTAAATTCATGTGGATGTTGAAATCGCCCATGATAATTATATTATCCGCATTGGTTACTAGATCAGCCACAAATTCTGAAAATTCATCCAGGAAGCCAGAGTAAGCCCCGGGTGGACGGTAAATAACAACAAGATAAAATGACGGTAAAGCGGTGGATCGGACAATGAGAACCTCAAATGTTTTAAATACGTTGATCGAACGAGGCCTAAAACTAAGCTCGGAATTCGAGATGAGGGCGACACCCCCACCCTTTTTTCGAGGACGCGCCACATGCGAGCTCACAAAATTTGGAGGCGAGGCCTCATTAAGCGGCATCAGTTCATTAGGTTTTAACCAGGTCTCGCAGAGACCAAAAGCGTTTAGATTATGTTCTGTGATGAGATCATTAACGAGAATGGCTTTCGTATGAAGCGATCTAATATTCATAAAACCAAGTTTAAGTGTAATTGGTCGATCCGGGTGCGTATTTATCGAAGGATATTTATACGAAATGCGAGTAAGATTGTGTTCTCTAAGCCTGACATCACCTCTCAAATGTTTGTTAGCGCGGTGGGCTGATACGACCGTGGGAATCTGATAGTAAATATTCGTTACACGTGTAGAATTATCTGAAACCGGCACCGTTTCCTCAGCAAAACCGGTCGGGGTGGAGTGATTGGATTTGTCTACTACCCCAGTAGAAAGTGCGTTTATGTGTACTGTCGCACTATTCAAACTATCACGCTCTAGTCTACACAAGGAGCTATGTGCATGCTGGGAGTCTAGCCTAGCGCTAGTTAACTTTATCTTAACAGACTCCAAACCCATCCTGACAGGTGGTCTAATCACCTGTGACCCGGCCTGCTCTAAAGTGACCTGTCATGTGTGGCTCAAACAGTAATCTATATTCCTAGAAAGAGTGAAGGCGCCTTCACGGTTAGGGTGAAGGCCGTCCTTCCTCAGCAGGTCGGGGCGGCCCCAGAAGGAAGGCCAGTTATCTATGAAATACAGTCCCTGCTTCTTACAGAACCCAGCCATCCATCGATTAAGGGAGACTAATCTACTAAGCCTCTCATCAGTGCCTCTCCCAGGCAGGGGGCCAGAGACAAATACTCGATGCCGACTCATCTTTCTAGCGAGATCACAAGTCCTCGCTATGTTTCTCTTTGTGATCTCCGACTGCCTCATCCTAACATCATTGGAGCCGACGTGTATCACTATGTCCGAGTAGCTAGTGTTGATGGAACTACGCTGTTGACTAGACCTATTGCGAGTCAGCTCCCTAAGATTAGCTTCTATGTCGGGTGCTCTGCCCCCAGGAATACACATTACCGTTGCTGGATTTGTAAGCGTAATATTTCGGGTAATGGAGTCACCTATGACCAAAGTGCGAGGGCCAGTAGACCGAGATGACTTTGGACGGCTATGCGTCTTACCTGGCTCATCGCGATTAGCAAGCCGCTTGGGGCTAATGCTAACTGGGCTAGCGGGCTGACTACAGCCCGCGTCTGTATCCGCCACATCTACAGTTATCGCGCAATTCTGCTCTAACTGGCGGACACGTCCCTCTAGCAGGGACAACCTCTCTAAGAGAAGGGTGCAGTTGGTGCACGAAGCCACACAAACCTCTCGATCCGCAGCCATACTTTGTGTCCGATGATCGACGGCAGACAAACGGCCACGAAGCCTCCGCTCTCCCAGGCACTCCAACTGTGAAAAAAAAAAAAAAGATCGACAGTGTAATAAAAGATTCAAACTTACTTTAGAGTCAGGGAGATGAGTTCCACGCTGGAGAAAACAAAATCGTCCAAGCCTGAAAAGTATTGGGAGTCTGGCTGAGAAGGAAGAGGGCGTCCGGCAGAGTGAGGGTGGAATCGACACACCTCAGCTCGACGAGAAAATGCGATTTAAGCAATAAAATTAAAAATGCTTATAAAACATAAACCAAACGTTGGAGGTGGTCATTTCTTCATGCGCAGTGATAAACTCGGCACTCTAAAGCACCCGAGAGCGTTTTTTTCGATGCCAACCTAACCAGAGTGACGGGAGTGACGGGAGCGGCACAATTCAGAAAAAGTGCTCAGCTCGCCGAGAAAATGCGATTGAAGCAATAAAATTAAAAATGCTTATAAAACATAAACCAAACGTTGGAGGTGGTCATTTCTTCATGCGCAGTGATAAACTCGGCACTCTAAAGCACCCGAGAGCGTTTTTTTCGATGCCAACCTAACCAGAGTGACGGGAGCGGCACAATTCAGAAAAAGTGCTCAGCTCGCCGCGAAAATGCGATTTAAGCAATAAAATTAAAAATGCTTATAAAACATAAACCAAACGTTGGAGGTGGTCATTTCTTCATGCGCAGTGATAAACTCGGCACTCTAAAGCACCCGAGAGCGTTTTTTTCGATGCCAACCTAACCAGAGTGACGGGAGTGACGGGAGCGGCACAATTCAGAAAAAGTGCTCAGCTCGCCGAGAAAATGCGATTGAAGCAATAAAATTAAAAATGCTTATAAAACATAAACCAAACGTTGGAGGTGGTCATTTCTTCATGCGCAGTGATAAACTCGGCACTCTAAAGCACCCGAGAGCGTTTTTTTCGATGCCAACCTAACCAGAGTGACGGGAGCGGCACAATTCAGAAAAAGTGCTCAGCTCGCCGCGAAAATGCGATTTAAGCAATAAAATTAAAAATGCTTATAAAACATAAACCAAACGTTGGAGGTGGTCATTTCTTCATGCGCAGTGATAAACTCGGCACTCTAAAGCACCCGAGAGCGTTTTTTTTCGATGCCAACCTAACCAGAGTGACGGGAGCGGCACAATTCAGAAAAAAAGCTCAGCTCGCCGAGAAAATGCGATTTAAGCAATAAAATTAAAAATGCTTATAAAACATAAACCAAACGTTGGAGGTGGTCATTTCTTCATGCGCAGTGATAAACTCGGCACTCTAAAGCACCCGAGAGCGTTTTTTTCGATGCCAACCTAACCAGAGTGACGGGAGCGGCACAATTCAGAAAAAGTGCTCAGCTCGCCGAGAAAATGCGATTTAAGCAATAATATTAAAAATGCTTATAAAACATAAACCAAACGTTGGAGGTGGTCATTTCTTCATGCGCAGTGATAAACTCGGCACTCTAAAGCACCCGAGAGCGTTTTTTTCGATGCCAACCTAACCAGAGTGACGGGAGCGGCACAATTCAGAAAAAGTGCTCAGCTTACCGAGAAAATGCGATTTAAGCAATAAAATTAAAAATGCTTATAAAACATAAACCAAACGTTGGAGGTGGTCATTTCTTCATGCGCAGTGATAAACTCGGCACTCTAAAGCACCCGAGAGCGTTTTTTTCCATGCCAACCTAACCAGAGTGACGGGAGCGGCACAATTCAGAAAAAGTGCTCAGCTCGCCGAGAAAATGCGATTAAAGCAATAAAATTAAAAATGCTTATAAAACATAAACCAAACGTTGGAGGTGGTAATTTCTTCATGCGCAGTGATAAACTCGGCACTCTAAAGCACCCGAGAGCGTTTTTTTCGATGCCAACCTAACCAGAGTGACGGGAGCGGCACAATTCAGAAAAAGTGCTCAGCTCGCCGAGAAAATGCGATTTAAGCAATACAATTAAAAATGCTTATAAAACATAAACCAAACGTTGGAGGTGGTCATTTCTTCATGCGCAGTGATAAACTCGGCACTCTAAAGCACCCGAGAGCGTTTTTTTCGATGCCAACCTAACCAGAGTGACGGGAGCGGCACAATTCAGAAAAAGTGCTCAGCTCGCCGAGAAAATGCGATTTAAGCAATAAAATTAAAAATGCTTATAAAACATAAACCAAACGTTGGAGGTGGTCATTTCTTCATGCGCAGTGAATAACTCGGCACTCTAAAGCACCCGAGAGCGTTTTTTTCGATGCCAACCTAACCAGAGTGACGGGAGCGGCACAATTCAGAAAAAGTGCTCAGCTTACCGAGAAAATGCGATTTAAGCAATAAAATTAAAAATGCTTATAAAACATAAACCAAACGTTGGAGGTGGTCATTTCTTCATGCGCAGTGATAAACTCGGCACTCTAAAGCACCCGAGAGCGTTTTTTTCGATGCCAACCTAACCAGAGTGACGGGAGCGGCACAATTCAGAAAAAGTGCTCAGCTCGCCGAGAAAATGCGATTAAAGCAATAAAATTAAAAATGCTTATAAAACATAAACCAAACGTTGGAGGTGGTAATTTCTTCATGCGCAGTGATAAACTCGGCACTCTAAAGCACCCGAGAGCGTTTTTTTCGATGCCAACCTAACCAGAGTGACGGGAGCGGCACAATTCAGAAAAAGTGCTCAGCTCGCCGAGAAAATGCGATTTAAGCAATAAAATTAAAAATGCTTATAAAACATAAACCAAACGTTGGAGGTGGTCATTTCTTCATGCGCAGTGATAAACTCGGCACTCTAAAGCACCCGAGAGCGTTTTTTTCGATGCCAACCTAACCAGAGTGACGGGAGCGGCACAATTCAGAAAAAGTGCTCAGCTCGCCGAGAAAATGCGATTTAAGCAATAAAATTAAAAATGCTTATAAAACATAAACCAAACGTTGGAGGTGGTCATTTCTTCATGCGCAGTGAATAACTCGGCACTCTAAAGCACCCGAGAGCGTTTTTTTCGATGCCAACCTAACCAGAGTGACGGGAGCGGCACAATTCAGAAAAAGTGCTCAGCTCGCCGAGAAAATGCGATTTAAGCAATAAAATTAAAAATGCTTATAAAACATAAACCAAACGTTGGAGGTGGTCATTTCTTAATGCGCAGTAATAAACTCGGCACTCTAAAGCACCCGAGAGCGTTTTTTTCGATGCCAACCTAACCAGAGTGACGGGAGCGGCACAATTCAGAAAAAGTGCTCAGCTCGCCGAGAAAATGCGATTTAAGCAATAAAATAAAAAATGCTTATAAAACATAAACCAAACGTTGGAGGTGGTCATTTCTTCATGCGCAGTGATAAACTCGGCACTCTAAAGCACCCGAGAGCGTTTTTTTCGATGCCAACCTAACCAGAGTGACGGGAGTGACGGGAGCGGCACAATTCAGAAAAAGTGCTCAGCTCGCCGAGAAAATGCGATTTAAGCAATAAAATTAAAAATGCTTGTAAAACATAAACCAAACGTTGGAGGTGGTCATTTCTTCATGCGCAGTGATAAACTCGGCACTCTAAAGCACCCGAGAGCGTTTTTTTTCGATGCCAACCTAACCAGAGTGACGGGAGCGGCACAATTCAGAAAAAAAGCTCAGCTCGCCGAGAAAATGCGATTTAAGCAATAAAATTAAAAATGCTTATAAAACATAAACCAAACGTTGGAGGTGGTCATTTCTTCATGCGCAGTGATAAACTCGGCACTCTAAAGCACCCGAGAGCGTTTTTTTCGATGCCAACCTAACCAGAGTGACGGGAGCGGCACAATTCAGAAAAAGTGCTCAGCTCGCCGAGAAAATGCGATTTAAGCAATAATATTAAAAATGCTTATAAAACATAAACCAAACGTTGGAGGTGGTCATTTCTTCATGCGCAGTGATAAACTCGGCACTCTAAAGCACCCGAGAGCGTTTTTTTCGATGCCAACCTAACCAGAGTGACGGGAGCGGCACAATTCAGAAAAAGTGCTCAGCTTACCGAGAAAATGCGATTTAAGCAATAAAATTAAAAATGCTTATAAAACATAAACCAAACGTTGGAGGTGGTCATTTCTTCATGCGCAGTGATAAACTCGGCACTCTAAAGCACCCGAGAGCGTTTTTTTCGATGCCAACCTAACCAGAGTGACGGGAGCGGCACAATTCAGAAAAAGTGCTCAGCTCGCCGAGAAAATGCGATTAAAGCAATAAAATTAAAAATGCTTATAAAACATAAACCAAACGTTGGAGGTGGTAATTTCTTCATGCGCAGTGATAAACTCGGCACTCTAAAGCACCCGAGAGCGTTTTTTTCGATGCCAACCTAACCAGAGTGACGGGAGCGGCACAATTCAGAAAAAGTGCTCAGCTCGCCGAGAAAATGCGATTTAAGCAATACAATTAAAAATGCTTATAAAACATAAACCAAACGTTGGAGGTGGTCATTTCTTCATGCGCAGTGATAAACTCGGCACTCTAAAGCACCCGAGAGCGTTTTTTTCGATGCCAACCTAACCAGAGTGACGGGAGCGGCACAATTCAGAAAAAGTGCTCAGCTCGCCGAGAAAATGCGATTTAAGCAATAAAATTAGAAATGCTTATAAAACATAAACCAAACGTTGGAGGTGGTCATTTCTTCATGCGCAGTGAATAACTCGGCACTCTAAAGCACCCGAGAGCGTTTTTTTCGATGCCAACCTAACCAGAGTGACGGGAGCGGCACAATTCAGAAAAAGTGCTCAGCTTACCGAGAAAATGCGATTTAAGCAATAAAATTAAAAATGCTTATAAAACATAAACCAAACGTTGGAGGTGGTCATTTCTTCATGCGCAGTGATAAACTCGGCACTCTAAAGCACCCGAGAGCGTTTTTTTCGATGCCAACTTAACCAGAGTGACGGGAGCGGCACAATTCAGAAAAAGTGCTCAGCTCGCCGAGAAAATGCGATTAAAGCAATAAAATTAAAAATGCTTATAAAACATAAACCAAACGTTGGAGGTGGTAATTTCTTCATGCACAGTGATAAACTCGGCACTCTAAAGGACCCGAGAGCGTTTTTTTCGATGCCAACCTAACCAGAGTGACGGGAGCGGCACAATTCAGAAAAAGTGCTCAGCTCGCCGAGAAAATGCGATTTAAGCAATAAAATTAAAAATGCTTATAAAACATAAACCAAACGTTGGAGGTGGTCATTTCTTCATGCGCAGTGATAAACTCGGCACTCTAAAGCACCCGAGAGCGTTTTTTTCGATGCCAACCTAACCAGAGTGACGGGAGCGGCACAATTCAGAAAAAGTGCTCAGCTCGCCGAGAAAATGCGATTTAAGCAATAAAATTAAAAATGCTTATAAAACATAAACCAAACGTTGGAGGTGGTCATTTCTTCATGCGCAGTGAATAACTCGGCACTCTAAAGCACCCGAGAGCGTTTTTTTCGATGCCAACCTAACCAGAGTGACGGGAGCGGCACAATTCAGAAAAAGTGCTCAGCTCGCCGAGAAAATGCGATTTAAGCAATAAAATTAAAAATGCTTATAAAACATAAACCAAACGTTGGAGGTGGTCATTTCTTAATGCGCAGTAATAAACTCGGCACTCTAAAGCACCCGAGAGCGTTTTTTTCGATGCCAACCTAACCAGAGTGACGGGAGCGGCACAATTCAGAAAAAGTGCTCAGCTCGCCGAGAAAATGCGATTTAAGCAATAAAATTAAAAATGCTTATAAAACATAAACCAAACGTTGGAGGTGGTCATTTCTTAATGCGCAGTAATAAACTCGGCACTCTAAAGCACCCGAGAGCGTTTTTTTCGATGCCAACCTAACCAGAGTGACGGGAGCGGCACAATTCAGAAAAAGTGCTCAGCTCGCCGAGAAAATGCGATTTAAGCAATAAAATAAAAAATGCTTATAAAACATAAACCAAACGTTGGAGGTGGTCATTTCTTCATGCGCAGTGATAAACTCGGCACTCTAAAGCACCCGAGAGCGTTTTTTTCGATGCCAACCTAACCAGAGTGACGGGAGTGACGGGAGCGGCACAATTCAGAAAAAGTGCTCAGCTCGCCGAGAAAATGCGATTTAAGCAATAAAATTAAAAATGCTTATTAAACATAAACCAAACGTTGGAGGTGGTCATTTCTTCATGCGCAGTGAAAACTCGGCACTCTAAAGCACCCGAGAGCGTTTTTTTCGATGCCAACCTAACCAGAGTGACGGGAGCGGCACAATTCAGAAAAACTGCTCAGCTCGCCGAGAAAATGCGATTTAAGCAATAAAATTAAAAATGCTTATAAAACATAAACCAAACGTTGGAGGTGGTCATTTCTTAATGCGCAGTGATAAACTCGGCACTCTAAAGCACCCGAGAGCGTTTTTTTCGATGCCAACCTAACCAGAGTGACGGGAGCGGCACAATTCAGAAAAAGTGCTCAGCTCGCCGAGAAAATGCGATTTAAGCAATAAAATTAAAAATGCTTATAAAACATAAACCAAACGTTGGAGGTGGTCATTTCTTCATGCGCAGTGATAAACTCTGCACTCTAAAGCACCCGAAAGCGTTTTTTTCGATGCCAACTGTCATGATTGGTCCCCAGTTTTGCTAGGTTGCCATGGTTTCTGTTCGCGTCGCCCCTCCCCTCCTGTGTTCCCTCAATCAGTGTGATCATTCTCACCTGCCTCTCATTTCCAGTCATGTATTTAAGTCCTGTCTCTGTGTCACTCCCCTGTCGGTTCATTGCTAATGTCAACCGGTCCCTTTGTCTCACATCTCGGTCAGTATCTGTTGTTGGTTTGGTTGCAAGTTATGTCTGTTACCGAGTCTGTAAGTTCCTGCAATAAACCCTTTTCCAAGCTGCACGTGGTCGCCCTGCTCCATCTTCCACTCCGTTCGTGACAGAATGAACCGACCCCACAGCGACCAGCGCTTGGACCCCCCTCCACCACCAGCTTCCGTCAGCCAAGCCAAGCCAAGCCAAGCCCAAGAAACGCAAGCCAAGCCAAGCCAAGCCAAAGAAACGCAAGCCAAGCCAAGCCAAAGAAACCAAAGCCAAGCCAAAGAAACCAAAGCCAAGCCAAGAAACCAAGCCAAGAAACCAAGCCAAGAAACCAAGCCAAACCAAGGCACGGTAAGCAACCAAGCCACGCCAAGCAGCCAAGCCAAGCCAAGCCCAAGAAAGCCAAGCCCAAGAAACCAAGGCCAAGCCAAGCCCAAGAAACCCAAGCCAAGCCAAGCCAAGACCAAGAAACCAAAGCCAAGCCCAAGAAACCAACGTCAAGCCAAGCCGAAGCCAAAGCCGAGCGAAGCCACAGCCGAGCCAAGCCACAGCCGAGCCAAGCCACAGCCGAGCCAAGCCACAGCCGAGCCAAGCCAAGCCACAGCCGAGCCAAGCCACAGCCGAGGCAAGCCACAGCTGAGCCAAGCCACAGCCGAGCCAAGCCACAGCCGAGCCAAGCCACAGCCGAGCCACAGCCACAGCCGAGCCACAGCCACAGCCGAGCCAAGCCACAGCCGAGCCAAGCCACAGCCGAGCCAAGCCACAGCCGAGCCAAGCCACAGCCGAGCCAAGCCACAGCCGAGCCGAGCCACAGCCGAGCCGAGCCGAGCCGAGCCGAGCCGAGCCAGAGCCGAGCCACAGCCGAGCCACAGCCACAGCCGAGCCACAGCCACAGCCGAGCCACAGCCACAGCCGAGCCACAGCCGAGCCAAGCCACAGCCGAGCCAAGCCACAGCCGAGCCAAGCCACAGCCCCATCTGCGACGCCATCGGTTCCCCAAGTCGCCGCCCGAGTGCGGTTCATGTCCCCAAAGTCGCCGCCCGAGTGCGGTTCATGTCCCCAAAGTCGCCGCCCGAGTGCGGTTCATGTCCCCAAAGTCGCCGCCCGAGTGCGGTTCATGTCCCCAAAGTCGCCGCCCGAGTGCGGTTCATGTCCCCAAAATCGCCGCCCGAGTGCGGTTCATGTCCCCAAAGTCGCCGCCCGAGTGCGGTTCATGTTCCCCAAAGTTGCTGCCGACTGCGCGTCAGGCCCCCAGTGTGTGCCGCGAGTGTGGCCCTGGGCCTCTGACCTCCGCTGAGTGCAGTTCTGTTCCCCAAGTTCCTGCCGATTGCGCGTCAGGCCCCCAGTGTGTGCCGCGAGTGTGGCCCTGGGCCCCTGACCTCCGCTGAGTGCAGTTCTGTTCCCCAAGTTCCTGCCGATTGCGCGTCAGGCCCCCAGTGTGTGCCGCGATTGTAGCCCTGGGCCCCTGACCTCCGCTGAGTGCAGTTCTGTTCCATAAGTTCCTGCCGATTGCGCGTCAGGCCCCCAGTGTGTGCCGCGAGTGTGGCCCTGGGCCCCTGACCTCCGCTGAGTGCAGTTCTGTCCCCCAAGTCGCCGCCGAGTGAGGTGGTTTCCCTAGTCGCCGCCGCCCGAGTGCGGCTCTCTGCCCCTTGTCGCCGCCCCCCGGGTGCGGCTCTCTGCCCACCCGCCCCCCCCCCCCGCGTCGTGAGGGATTCGATTTTTGGGACGTCGGGAGCCGTCCCTTGTGGGGGGGGGTACTGTCATGATTGGTCCCCAGTTTTGCTAGGTTGCCATGGTTTCTGTTCGCGTCGCCCCTCCCCTCCTGTGTTCCCTCAATCAGTGTGATCATTCTCACCTGCCTCTCATTTCCAGTCATGTATTTAAGTCCTGTCTCTGTGTCACTCCCCTGTCGGTTCATTGCTAATGTCACCCGGTCCCTTTGTCTCACATCTCGGTCAGTATCTGTTGTTGGTTTGGTTGCAAGTTATGTCTGTTACCGAGTCTGTAAGTTCCTGCAATAAACCCTTTTCCAAGCTGCACGTGGTCGCCCTGCTCCATCTTCCACTCCCTTCGTGACACCAACCTAACCAGAGTGACGGGAGCGGCACAATTCAGAAAAAGTGCTCAGCTCGCCGAGAAAATGCGATTTAAGCAATAAAATTAAAAATGCTTATTAAACATAAACCAAACGTTGGAGAAGGTCATTTCTTCATGCGCAGTGATAAACTCGGCACTCTAAAGCACCCGAGAGCGTTTTTTTCGATGCCAACCTAACCAGAGTGACGGGAGCGGCACAATTCAGAAAAAGTGCTCAGCTCGCCGAGAAAATGCGATTTAAGCAATAAAATTAAAAATGCTTATAAAACATAAACCAAACGTTGGAGGTGGTTATTTCTTCATGCGCAGTGATAAACTCGGCACTCTAAAGCACCCGAGAGCGTTTTTTTCGATGCCAACCTAACCAGAGTGACGGGAGCGGCACAATTCAGAAAAAGTGCTCAGCTCGCCGAGAAAATGCGATTTAAGCAAAAAAATTAAAAATGCTTATAAAACATAAACCAAACGTTGGAGGTGGTAATTTCTTCATGCGCAGTGATAAACTCGGCACTCTAAAGCACCCGAGAGCGTTTTTTTCGATGCCAACCTAACCAGAGTGACGGGAGCGGCACAATTCAGAAAAAGTGCTCAGCTCGCCGAGAAAATGCGATTTAAGCAATAAAATTAAAAATGCTTATAAAACATAAACCAAACGTTGGAGGTGGTCATTTCTTCATGCGCAGTGATAAACTCGGCACTCTAAAGCACCCGAGAGCGTTTTTTTCGATGCCAACCTAACCAGAGTGACGGGAGCGGCACAATTCAGAAAAAGTGCTCAGCTCGCCGAGAAAATGCGATTTAAGCAATAAAATTAAAAATGCTTATAAAACATAAACCAAACGTTGGAGGTGGTCATTTCTTCATGCGCAGTGATAAACTCGGCACTCTAAAGCACCCGAGAGCGTTTTTTTCGATGCCAACCTAACCAGAGTGACGGGAGCGGCACATTTCAGAAAAAGTGCTCAGCTCGCCGAGAAAATGCGATTTAAGCAATAAAATTAAAAATGCTTATAAAACATAAACCAAACGTTGGAGGTGGTCATTTCTTCATGTGCAGTGATAACTCGCAACTCTAAAGCACCCGAGAGCGTTTTTTTCGATGCCAACCTAACCAGAGTGACGGGAGCGGCACAATTCAGAAAAAGTGCTCAGCTCGCCGAGAAAATGCGATTTAAGCAATAAAATTAAAAATGCTTATAAAAAATAAAACAAACGTTGGAGGTGGTCATTTCTTCATGCGCAGTGAATAACTCGGCACTCTAAAGCACCCGAGAGCGTTTTTTTCGATGCCAACCTAACCAGAGTGACGGGAGCGGCACAATTCAGAAAAAGTTCTCAGCTCGCCGAGAAAATGCGATTTAAGCAATAAAATTAAAAATGCTTATAAAACATAAACCAAACGTTGGAGGTGGTCATTTCTTCATGCGCAGTGATAAACTCGGCACTCTAAAGCACCCGAGAGCGTTTTTTTTTATGCCAACCTAACCAGAGTGACGGGAGCGGCACAATTCAGAAAAAGTGCTCAGCTCGCCGAGAAAATGCGATTTAAGCAATAAAATTAAAAATGCTTATAAAACATAAACCAAACGTTGGAGGTGGTCATTTCTTCATGCGCAGTGAATAACTCGGCACTCTAAAGCACCCGAGAGCGTTTTTTTCGATGCCATCCTAACCAGAGTGACGGGAGCGGCACAATTCAGAAAAATTGCTCAGCTCGCCGAGAAAATGCGATTTAAGCAATAAAACTAAAAATGCTTATAAAGCATAAACCAAACGTTGGAGGTGGTCAATTCTTCATGCGCAGTGATAAACTCGGCACTCTAAAGCACCCGAGAGCGTTTTTTTCGATGCCAACCTAACCAGAGTGACGGGAGCGGCACAATTCAGAAAAAGTGCTCAGCTCGCCGAGAAAATGCGATTTAAGCAATAAAATTAAAAATGCTTATAAAAACATCAACCAAACGTTGGAGGTGGTAATTTCTTCATGCGCAGTGATAAACTCGGCACTCTAAAGCACCCGAGAGCGTTTTTTTCGATGCCAACCTAACGAGAGTGACGGGAGCGGCACAATTCAGAAAAAGCGCTCAGCTCGCCGAGAAAATGCGATTTAAGCAGTAAAATTAAAAATGCTTACAAAACATAAACCAAACGTTGGAGGTGGTCATTTCTTCATGCGCAGTGAATAACTCGGCACTGTAAAGCACCCGAGAGCGTTTTTTTCTATGCCAACCTAACCAGAGTGACGGGAGCGGCACAATTCAGAAAAAGTGCTCAGCTCGCCGAGAAAATGCGATTCAAGCAATAAAATTAAAAATGCTTATAAAACATAAACCAAACGTTGGAGGTGGTCATTTCGTCATGCGCAGTGATAACTCGGCACTCTAAAGCACCCGAGAGCGTTTTTTTCGATGCCAACCTAACCAGAGTGACGGGAGCGGCACAATTCAGAAAAAGTGCTCAGCTCGCCGAGAAAATGCGATTTAAGCAATAAAATTAAAAATGCTTATAAAACATAAACCAAACGTTGGAGGTGGTCATTTCTTCATGCGCAGTGAATAACTCGGCACTCTAAAGCAACCGAGAGCGTTTTTTTCGATGCCAACCTAACCAGAGTGACGGGAGCGGCACAATTCAGAAAAAGTGCTCAGCTCGCCGAGAAAATGCGATTTAAGCAATAAAATTAAAAATGCTTATAAAACATAAACCAAACGTTGGAGGTGGTCGTTTCTTCATGCGCAGTGATAAACTCGGCACTCTAAAGCACCCGAGAGCATTTTTTTCGATGCCAACCTAACCAGAGTGACGGGAGCGGCACAATTCAGAAAAAGTGCTCAGCTCGCCGAGAAAATGCGATTTAAGCAATAAAATTAAAAATGCTTATAAAACATAAACCAAACGTTGGAGGTGGTCATTTCTTCATGCGCAGTGAATAACTCGGCACTCTAAAGCACCCGAGAGCGTTTTTTTCGATGCCAACCTAACCAGAGTGACGGGAGCGGCACAATTCAGAAAAAGTGCTCAGCTCGCCGAGAAAATGCGATTTAAGCAATAAAATTAAAAATGCTTATAAAACATAAACCAAACGTTGGAGGTGGTCATTTCTTCATGCGCAGTGACAAACTCGGCACTCTAAAGCACCCGAGAGCGTTTTTTTCGATGCCAACCTAACCAGAGTGACGGGAGCGGCACAATTCAGAAAAAGTGCTCAGCTCGCCGAGAAAATGCGATTAAAGCAATAAAATTAAAAATGCTTATAAAACATAAACCAAACGTTGGAGGTGGTCATTTCTTAATGCGCAGTAATAAACTCGGCACTCTAAAGCACCCGAGAGCGTTTTTTTCGATGCCAACCTAACCAGAGTGACGGGAGCGGCACAATTCAGAAAAAGTGCTCAGCTCGCCGAGAAAATGCGATTAAAGCAATAAAATTTTGTCACTGCGCATGAAGAAATGACCACCTCCAACGTTTGGTTTATGTTTTATAAGCATTTTTAATTTTATTGCTTAAATCGCATTTTCTCGGCGAGCTGAGCACTTTTTCTGAATTGTGCCGCTCCCGTCACTCTGGTTAGGTTGGCATCGAAAAAAACGCTCTCGGGTGCTTTAGAGTGCCGAGGGTATCACTGCGCATGAAGAAATGACCACCTCCAACGTTTG
Source organism: Syngnathus typhle (assembly GCF_033458585.1). Lineage (NCBI taxonomy): Eukaryota > Metazoa > Chordata > Actinopteri > Syngnathiformes > Syngnathidae > Syngnathus > Syngnathus typhle. Next base: position 759,805 of record NW_026871941.1, on the reverse strand, counting down.
GTTTATGTTTTATAAGCATTTTTAATTTTATTGCTTAAATCGCATTTTCTCGGCGAGCTGAGCACTTTTTCTGAATTGTGCCGCTCCCGTCACTCTGGTTAGGTTGGCATCGAAAAAAACGCTCTCGGGTGCTTTAGAGTGCCGAGTTTATCACTGCGCATGAAGAAATGACAGCCTCCAACGTTTGGTTTATGTTTTATAAGCATTTTTAATTTTATTGCTTAAATCGCATTTTCTCGGCCAGTTGAGCACTTTTTCTGAATTGTGCCGCTCCCGTCACTCTGGTTAGGTTGGCATAGAAAAAAACGCTCTCGGGTGCTTTAGAGTGCCGAGTTTATCACTGCGCATGAAGAAATGACCACCTCCAACGTTTGGTATATGTTTTATAAGCATTTTTAATTTTATTGCTTAAATCGCATTTTCTCGGCGAGCTGAGCACTTTTTCTGAATTGTGCCGCTCCCGTCACTCTGGTTAGGTTGGCATCGAAAAAAACGCTCTCGGGTGCTTTAGAGTGCCGAGTTTATCACTGCGCATGAAGAAATGACCACCTTCAACGTTTGGTTTATGTTTTATAAGCATTTTTAATTTTACTGCTTAAATCGCATTTTCTCGGCGAGCTGAGCACTTTTTCTGAATTGTGCCGCTCCCGTCACTCTGGTTAGGTTGGCATCGAAAAAAACGCTCTCGGGTGCTTTAGAGTGCCGAGTTTATCACTGCGCATAAAGAAATTACCACCTCCAACGTTTGGTTTATGTTTTATAAGCATTTTTAATTTTATTGCTTAAATCGCATTTTCTCGGCGAGCTGAGCACTTTTTCTGAATTGTGCCGCTCCCGTCACTCTGGTTAGGTTGGCATCGAAAAAAACGCTCTCGGGTGCTTTAGAGTGCCGAGTTTATCACTGCGTATGAAGAAATGACCACCTCCAACGTTTGGTTTACTTTTTATAAGCATTTTTAATTTAATTGCTTAAATCGCATTTTCTCGGCGAGCTGAGCACTTTTTCTGAATTGTGCCGCTCCCGTCACTCTGGTTAGGTTGGCATCGAAAAAAACGCTCTCGGGTGCTTTAGAGTGGCGAGTTTATCACTGCGCATGAAGAAATGACCACCTCCAACGTTTGGTTTATGTTTTATAAGCATTTTTAATTTTATTGCTTAAATCGCATTTTCTCGGCGAGCTGAGCACTTTTTCTGAATTGTGCCGCTCCCGTCACTCTGGTTAGGTTGGCATCGAAAAAAACGCTCTCGGGTGCTTTAGAGTGCCGAGTTTATCACTGCGCATGAAGAAATACCACCTCCAACGTTTGGTTTATGTTTTATAAGCATTTTTAATTTTATTGCTTAAATCGCATTTTCTCGGCGAGCTGAGCACTTTTTCTGAATTGTGCCGCTCCCGTCACTCTGGTTAGGTTGGCATCGAAAAAAACGCTCTCGGGTGCTTTAGAGTGCCGAGTTTATCACTGCGCATGAAGAAATGACCACCTCCAACGTTTGGTTTATGTTTTATAAGCATTTTTAATTTTTTTGCTTAAATCGCATTTTCTCGGCGAGCTGAGCGCTTTTTCTGAATTGTGCCGCTCCCGTCACTCTGGTTAGGTTGGCATCGAAAAGAACGCTCTCGGGTGCTTTAGAGTGCCGAGTTTATCACTGCGCATGAAGAAATGACCACCTCCAACGGTTGGTTTATGTTTTATAAGCATTTTTAATTTTATTGCTTTAATCGCATTTTCTCGGCGAGCTGAGCACTTTTTCTGAATTGTGCCGCTCCCGTCACTCTGGTTAATTGGCATCGAAAAAAACGCTCTCGGGTGCTTTAGAGTGCCGAGTTATTCACTGCGCATGAAGAAATGACCACCTCCAACGTTTGGTTTATGTTTTATAAGCATTTTTAATTTTATTGCTTAAATCGCATTTTCTCGGCGAGCTGAGCACTTTTTCTGAATTGTGCCGCTCCTGTCACTCTGGTTAGGTTGGCATCCAAAAAAACGCTCTTGGGTGATTTAGAGTGCCGAGTTTATCACTGCGCATGAAGAAATGACCACCTCCAACGTTTGGTTTATGTTTTATAAGCATTTTTAATTTTATTGCTTAAATCGCATTTTCTCGGCGAGCTGAGCACTTTTTCTGAATTGTGCCGCTCCCGTCACTCTGGTTAGGTTGGCATCGAAAAAAAACGCTCTCGGGTGCTTTAGAGTGCCGAGTTCATCACTGCGCATGAAGAAATTACCACCTCCAACGTTTGGTTTATGTTTTATAAGCATTTTTAATTTTATTGCTTAAATCGCATTTTTTTGGCGAGCTGAGCACTTTTTCTGAATTGTGCCGCTCCCGTCACTCTGGTTAGGTTGGCATCGAAAAAAACGCTCTCGGGTGCTTTGGAGTGCCGAGTTTATCACTGCGCATGAAGAAATGACCACCTCCAACGTTTGGTTTATGTTTTATAAGCAATTTTAATTTTATTGCTTAAATCGTATTTTCTCGGCGAGCTGAGCACTTTTTCTGAATTGTGCCGCTCCTGTCACTCTGGTTAGGTTGGCATCCAAAAAAACGCTCTTGGGTGCTTTAGAGTGCCGAGTTTATCACTGCGCATGAAGAAATGACCACCTCCAACGTTTGGTTTATGTTTTATAAGCATTTTTAATTTTATTGCTTGAATCGCATTTTCTCGGCGAGCTGAGCACTTTTTCTGAATTGTGCCGCTCCCGTCACTCTGGTTAGGTTGGCATCGAAAAAAACGCTCTCGGGTGATTTAGAGTGCCGAGTTTATCACTGCGCATGAAGAAATGACCACCTCCAACGTTTGGTTTGTTTTATAAGCATTTTTAATTTTATTGCTTAAATCGCATTTTCTCGGCGAGCTGAGCAGTTTTTCTGAATTGTGCCGCTCCCGTCACTCTGGTTAGGTTGGCATCGAAAAAAACGCTCTCGGGTGCTTTAGAGTGCCGAGTCTATCACTGCGCATGAAGAAATGACCACCTCCAACGTTTGGTTTATGTTTTATAAGCATTTTTAATTTTATTGCTTAAATCGCATTTTCTCGGCGAGCTGAGCACTTTTTCTGAATTGTGCCGCTCCCGTCACTCTGGTTAGGTTGGCATCGAAAAAAACGCTCTCGGGTGCTTTAGAGTGCCGAGTTTATCACTGCGCATGAAGAAATGACCACCTCCAACGTTTGGTTTATGTTTTATAAGCATTTTTAATTGTATTGCTTAAATCGCATTTTCTCGGCGAGCTGAGCACTTTTTCTGAATTGTGCCGCTCCTGTCACTCTGGTTAGGTTGGCATCCAAAAAAACGCTCTTGGGTGCTTTAGAGTGGCGAGTTTATCACTGCGCATGAAGAAATGACCACCTCCAACGTTTGGTTTATGTTTTATAAGCATTTTTAATTTTATTGCTTGAATCGCATTTTCTCGGCGAGCTGAGCACTTTTTCTGAATTGTGCCGCTCCCGTCACTCTGGTTAGGTTGGCATCGAAAAAAACGCTCTCGGGTGATTTAGAGTGCCGAGTTTATCACTGCGCATGAAGAAATGACCACCTCCAACGTTTGGTTTATGTTTTATAAGCATTTTTAATTTTATTGCTTAAATCGCATTTTTCTGGCGAGCTGAGCACTTTCTGAATTGTGCCGCTCCCGTCACTCTGGTTAGGTTGGCATCGAAAAAAACGCTCTCGGGTGCTTTAGAGAGCCGAGTTTATCACTGCGCATGAAGAAATGACCACCTCCAACGTTTGGTTTATGTTTTATAAGCATTTTTAATTTTATTCCTTAAATCGCATTTTCTCGGCGAGCTGAGCACTTTTTCTGAATTGTGCCGCTCCCGTCACTCTGGTTAGGTTGGCATCGGAAAAAACGCTCTCGGGTGCTTTAGAGTGCCGAGTTATTCACTGCGCATGAAGAAATGACCACCTCCAACGTTTGGTTTATGTTTTATAAGCATTTTTAATTTTATTGCTTAAATCGCATTTTCTCGGCGAGCTGAGCACTTTTTCTGAATTGTGCCGCTCCCGTCACTCTGGTTAGGTTGGCATCGAAAAAAACGCTCTCGGGTGCTTTAGAGTGCCGAGTTTATCACTGCGCATGAAGAAATGACCACCTCCAACGTTTGGTTTATGTTTTATAAGCATTCTTAATTTTATTGCTTAAATCGCATTTTCTCGGCGAGCTGAGCACTTTTTCTGAATTGTGCCGCTCCCGTCACTCTGGTTAGGTTGGCATCGAAAAAAACGCTCTCGGGTGCTTTAGAGTGCCGAGTTTATCACTGTGCATGAATAAATGACCATGCACCTCCAACGTTTGGTTTATGTTTTATAAGCATTTTTAATTTTATTGCTTAAATCGCATTTTCTCGGCGAGCTGAGCACTTTTTCTGAATTGTGCCGCTCCCGTCACTCTGGTTAGGTTGGCATCGAAAAAAACGCTCTCGGGTGCTTTAGAGTGCCGAGTTTATCACTGCACATGAAGAAATGACCACCTCCAACGTTTGGTTTATGTTTTATAAGCATTTTTAATTTTATTGCTTAAATCGCATTTTCTCGGCGAGCTGAGCACTTTTTCTGAATTGTGCCGCTCCTGTCACTCTGGTTAGGTTGGCATCCAAAAAAACGCTCTTGGGTGATTTAGAGTGCCGAGTTTATCACTGCGCATGAAGAAATGACCACCTCCAACGTTTGGTTTATGTTTTATAAGCATTTTTAATTTTATTGCTTAAATCGCATTTTCTCGGCGAGCTGAGCACTTTTTCTGAATTGTGCCGCTCCCGTCACTCTGGTTAGGTTGGCATCGAAAAAAAACGCTCTCGGGTGCTTTAGAGTGCCGAGTTCATCACTGCGCATGAAGAAATTACCACCTCCAACGTTTGGTTTATGTTTTATAAGCATTTTTAATTTTATTGCTTAAATCGCATTTTTTTGGCGAGCTGAGCACTTTTTCTGAATTGTGCCGCTCCCGTCACTCTGGTTAGGTTGGCATCGAAAAAAACGCTCTCGGGTGCTTTAGAGTGCCGAGTTTATCACTGCGCATTAAGAAATGACCACCTCCAACGTTTGGTTTATGTTTTATAAGCAATTTTAATTTTATTGCTTAAATCGTATTTTCTCGGCGAGCTGAGCACTTTTTCTGAATTGTGCCGCTCCTGTCACTCTGGTTAGGTTGGCATCCAAAAAAACGCTCTTGGGTGCTTTAGAGTGCCGAGTTTATCACTGTGCATGAAGAAATGACCACCTCCAACGTTTGGTTTATGTTTTATAAGCATTTTTAATTTTATTGCTTGAATCGCATTTTCTCGGCGAGCTGAGCACTTTTTCTGAATTGTGCCGCTCCCGTCACTCTGGTTAGGTTGGCATCGAAAAAAACGCTCTCGGGTGATTTAGAGTGCCGAGTTTATCACTGCGCATGAAGAAATGACCACCTCCAACGTTTGGTTTGTTTTATAAGCATTTTTAATTTTATTGCTTAAATCGCATTTTCTCGGCGAGCTGAGCACTTTTTCTGAATTGTGCCGCTCCCGTCACTCTGGTTAGGTTGGCATCGAAAAAAACGCTCTCGGGTGCTTTAGAGTGCCGAGTCTATCACTGCGCATGAAGAAATGACCACCTCCAACGTTTGGTTTATGTTTTATAAGCATTTTTAATTTTATTGCTTAAATCGCATTTTCTCGGCGAGCTGAGCACTTTTTCTGAATTGTGCCGCTCCCGTCACTCTGGTTAGGTTGGCATCGAAAAAAACGCTCTCGGGTGCTTTAGAGTGCCGAGTCTATCACTGCGCATGAAGAAATGACCACCTCCAACGTTTGGTTTATGTTTTATAAGCATTTTTAATTTTATTGCTTAAATCGCATTTTCTCGGCGAGCTGAGCACTTTTTCTGAATTGTGCCGCTCCCGTCACTCTGGTTAGGTTGGCATCGAAAAAAACGCTCTCGGGTGCTTTAGAGTGCCGAGTTTATCACTGCGCATGAAGAAATGACCACCTCCAACGTTTGGTTTATGTTTTATAAGCATTTTTAATTTTATTGCTTAAATCGCATTTTCTCGGCGAGCTGAGCACTTTTTCTGAATTGTGCCGCTCCCGTCACTCTGGTTAGGTTGGCATCGAAAAAAACGCTCTCGGGTGCTTTAGAGTGCCGAGTTTATTACTGCGCATTAAGAAATGACCACCTCCAACGTTTGGTTTATGTTTTATAAGCATTTTTAATTTTATTGCTTAAATCGCATTTTCTCGGCGAGCTGAGCACTTTTTCTGAATTGTGCCGCTCCCGTCACTCTGGTTAGGTTGGCATCGAAAAAAACGCTCTCGGGTGCTTTAGAGTGCCGAGTTTATCACTGCGCATGAAGAAATGACCACCTCCAACGTTTGGTTTATGTTTTATAAGCATTTTTAATTTTATTGCTTAAATCGCATTTTCTCGGCGAGCTGAGCACTTTTTCTGAATTGTGCCGCTCCCGTCACTCTGGTTAGGTTGGCATCGAAAAAAACGCTCTCGGGTGCTTTAGAGTGCCGAGTTTATCACTGCGCATGAAGAAATACCACCTCCAACGTTTGGTTTATGTTTTATAAGCATTTTTAATTTTATTGCTTAAATCGCATTTTCTCGGCGAGCTGAGCACTTTTTCTGAATTGTGCCGCTCCCGTCACTCTGGTTAGGTTGGCATCGAAAAAAACGCTCTCGGGTGCTTTAGAGTGCCGAGTTTATCACTGTGCATGAAGAAATGACCACCTCCAACGTTTGGTTTATGTTTTATAAGCATTTTTAATTTTTTTGCTTAAATCGCATTTTCTCGGCGAGCTGAGCACTTTTTCTGAATTGTGCCGCTCCCGTCACTCTGGTTAGGTTGGCATCGAAAAGAACGCTCTCGGGTGCTTTAGAGTGCCGAGTTTATCACTGCGCATGAAGAAATGACCACCTCCAACGGTTGGTTTATGTTTTATAAGCATTTTTAATTTTATTGCTTAAATCGCATTTTCTCGGCGAGCTGAGCACTTTTTCTGAATTGTGCCGCTCCCGTCACTCTGGTTAATTGGCATCGAAAAAAACGCTCTCGGGTGCTTTAGAGTGCCGAGTTATTCACTGCGCATGAAGAAATGACCACCTCCAACGTTTGGTTTATGTTTTATAAGCATTTTTAATTTTATTGCTTAAATCGCATTTTCTCGGCGAGCTGAGCACTTTTTCTGAATTGTGCCGCTCCCGTCACTCTGGTTAGGTAGGCATCGAAAAAAACGCTCTCGGGTGCTTTAGAGTGCCGAGTTTATCACTGCGCATGAAGAAATGACCACCTCCAACGTTTGGTTTATGTTTTATAAGCATTTTTAATTTTATTGCTTAAATCGCATTTTCTCGGCGAGCTGAGCACTTTTTCTGAATTGTGCCGCTCCCGTCACTCTGGTTAGGTTGGCATCGAAAAAAAACGCTCTCGGGTGCTTTAGAGTGCCGAGTTCATCACTGCGCATGAAGAAATGACCACCTCCAACGTTTGGTTTATGTTTTATAAGCATTTTTAATTTTATTGCTTAAATCGCATTTTTTTGGCGAGCTGAGCACTTTTTCTGAATTGTGCCGCTCCCGTCACTCTGGTTAGGTTGGCATCGAAAAAAACGCTCTCGGGTGCTTTAGAGTGCCGAGTTTATCACTGCGCATGAAGAAATGACCACCTCCAACGTTTGGTTTATGTTTTATAAGCATTTTTAATTTTATTGCTTAAATCGCATTTTCTCGGCGAGCTGAGCACTTTTTCTGAATTGTGCCGCTCCTGTCACTCTGGTTAGGTTGGCATCCAAAAAAACGCTCTTGGGTGATTGAGAGTGCCGAGTTTATCACTGCGCATGAAGAAATGACCACCTCCAACGTTTGGTTTATGTTTTATAAGCATTTGTAATTTCATTGCTTAAATCGCATTTTCTCGGCGAGCTGAGCACTTTTTCTGAATTGTGCCGCTCCCGTCACTCTGGTTAGGTTGGCATCGAAAAAAACGCTCTCGGGTGCTTTAGAGTGCCGAGTTATTCACTGCGCATGAAGAAATGACCACCTCCAACGTTTGGTTTATGTTTTATAAGCATTTTTAATTTTATTGCTTAAATCGCATTTTCTCGGCGAGCTGAGCACTTTTTCTGAAATGTGCCGCTCCCGTCACTCTGGTTAGGTTGGCATCGAAAAAAAACGCTCTCGGGTGCTTTAGAGTGCCGAGTTCATCACTGCGCATGAAGAAATGACCACCTCCAACGTTTGGTTTATGTTTTATAAGCATTTTTAATTTTATTGCTTAAATCGCATTTTTTTGGCGAGCTGAGCACTTTTTCTGAATTGTGCCGCTCCCGTCACTCTGGTTAGGTTGGCATCGAAAAAAACGCTCTCGGGTGCTTTAGAGTGCCGAGTTTATCACTGCGCATGAAGAAATGACCACCTCCAACGTTTGGTTTATGTTTTATAAGCATTTTTAATTTTATTTCTTAAATCACATTTTCTCGGCGAGCTGAGCACTTTTTCTGAATTGTGCCGCTCCTGTCACTCTGGTTAGGTTGGCATCCAAAAAAACGCTCTTGGGTGCTTTAGAGTGCCGAGTTATTCAATGCGCATGAAGAAATGACCACCTCCAACGTTTGGTTTATGTTTTATAAGCATTTTTAATTTTATTGCTTAAATCGCATTTTCTCGGCGAGCTGAGCACTTTTTCTGAATTGTGCCGCTCCCGTCACTCTGGTTAGGTTGGCATCGAAAAAAAACGCTCTCGGGTGCTTTAGAGTGCCGAGTTCATCACTGCGCATGAAGAAATTACCACCTCAAACGTTTGGTTTATGTTTTATAAGCATTTTTAATTTTATTGCTTAAATCGCATTTTTTTGGCGAGCTGAGCACTTTTTCCGAATTGTGCCGCTCCCGTCACTCTGGTTAGGTTGGCATCGAAAAAAACGCTCTCGGGTGCTTTGGAGTGCCGAGTTTATCACTGCGCATGAAGAAATGACCACCTCCAACGTTTGGTTTATGTTTTATAAGCAATTTTAATTTTATTGCTTAAATCGTATTTTCTCGGCGAGCTGAGCACTTTTTCTGAATTGTGCCGCTCCTGTCACTCTGGTTAGGTTGGCATCCAAAAAAACGCTCTTGGGTGCTTTAGAGTGCCGAGTTTATCACTGCGCATGAAGAAATGACCACCTCCAACGTTTGGTTTATGTTTTATAAGCATTTTTAATTTTATTGCTTGAATCGCATTTTCTCGGCGAGCTGAGCACTTTTTCTGAATTGTGCCGCTCCCGTCACTCTGGTTAGGTTGGCATCGAAAAAAACGCTCTCGGGTGATTTAGAGTGCCGAGTTTATCACTGCGCATGAAGAAATGACCACCTCCAACGTTTGGTTTGTTTTATAAGCATTTTTAATTTTATTGCTTAAATCGCATTTTCTCGGCGAGCTGAGCACTTTTTCTGAATTGTGCCGCTCCCGTCACTCTGGTTAGGTTGGCATCGAAAAAAACGCTCTCGGGTGCTTTAGAGTGCCGAGTCTATCACTGCGCATGAAGAAATGACCACCTCCAACGTTTGGTTTATGTTTTATAAGCATTTTTAATTTTATTGCTTAAATCGCATTTTCTCGGCGAGCTGAGCACTTTTTCTGAATTGTGCCGCTCCCGTCACTCTGGTTAGGTTGCCATCGAAAAAAACGCTCTCGGGTGCTTTAGAGTGCCGAGTTTATCACTGCGCATGAAGAAATGACCACCTCCAACGTTTGGTTTATGTTTTATACGCATTTTTAATTGTATTGCTTGAATCGCATTTTCTCTGCGAGCTGAGCACTTTTTCTGAATTGTGCTGCTCCTGTCACTCTGGTTAGGTTGGCATCCAAAAAAACGCTCTTGGGTGCTTTAGAGTGCCGAGTTTATCACTGCGCATGAAGAAATGACCACCTCCAACGTTTGGTTTATGTTTTATAAGCATTTTTAATTTTATTGCTTGTGTTAGGGTGGTGCTCACTCTAACTTATTTTGCAAGAACCACTCGGAGACAAGTTAGTCGTTTTGGGCACCTGCAGGCGGAGAGTTCACTCGTCGCTGTTGTCACAGCGATAGTCGAATGAAGTCTAACTCTCCCTTCCCACAAGCGCATCTTTATTAAGAGGAACAGGGTGGGGGTGACAGTAGACTGAATAAACAAGTTAAAGCTCTTGACATCTAGGAAAACAGAGCAGGGGATGTTTTACGACATTGTTTAGGATGGGACAGACTTAAGTGGTTTATTACCGGTTACATACCAACGTAAGCATAAAACTAATCTACCTAAGTTATTTATTACCGGTTATATACATTCCACCATAATCATAGATCAAGATAGTTTGGAAAACCCTGACATCTCCCTCCTGTTTTATCATATGATTATGTGAACCCGATCAATCAAACATAAGTAAGTAAGTAAATATAAAGAAGAATAGCAAAAATAAAAAAACAACAATAAAAAAAAATCAATAAAAAGCTGAGATCACAGCGGACGGCTTGGGGAGCGTGTAGGGTGAAACACGACAAAAACAACAAACACTGATAGCAACAACCTCCAGTGAAGATGAGGACATTCCTCAATACTCCAGATTAAACTTATTGTGTGGTCTAAAAACCTGCTGGCCGATGTTAATATGCAGGAAAAGTCACACACGGTCCCTCTGCCTTAGGCGACCAGAATGCTATCAACAAAAAAATAAAAAGAAAAACACAGAAACAGTACATCATTGTATCCATCACTTGCGAAGCATTTTCGATGGTCAAATCATCAAGTTTCTGTAAAACACGTCCAGTATAATAGCACCTACGCAATCCGCGTTTCATCATGGTCATCACATCCGTCACGACTAAGAAGTTGTATATTTACGTGTGCTACGGTAGAAGAGACGACTCTCGTCACAGCAGACTTCAAACATGGGATAACACAGGTTGTAAACAAGCACAACAACACCAGCACAACAAGCACAGGAGACACTAGTTTCAAAAGCAGTTGCCACCAGTTGCCAGAGAATAGCCATGAAAAGAAACCCCACTGTTGTGGAACTTTGTCATTTGACATGGCCTGCTGTAAGTTCTTCAGCGAAGCCATGGCGTCGTAGATGTGTGTATCATTCTCTCCAGGAATGTATGTGCAACAGGAAGTCCCAATGATGTGGCACACACCACCTTGTGCTGCCGTCAACAAGTCCAGAACCATCCTGTTTTGCAAGACCAACAGCCTAATAGCCTGAATCTCTCTATTTTGTCCATCGTTGACTTGCAGTGAGAGATTCGCAAAGGATTGAAAACGATAGTTCAGTGTCTCGATGAAGAGTGATTGTTTTCCTACTCCGACCCAGGGAAAAAGCGCATGAACAACTTTGTCTCCAACGGACCATACTTTATGGTCGCCTGGAACATTCGCACCCCAGATAGGGTCATGAGGGTCAAAGGTTGCAACCGCTCTGCGTTGACGTCCAGAAGAGTTGCGTGCTGTCGTCAGCTGTCGATGTCGTATCCTGTAGGTGTGGTCTGTCACCCACACTGGTGCACACACTCCTGTCCAGTTGGCGGGCAGCATTGGATAAACCTTGTGACCGCACAGCCACCAGCCATTCTGTATGAAGTATGTTCCGTTCGATGGTGCAGACATGTTAGTCGGAGAGCCCTCCCCAACTGAAATGGCTCTCCTATCTTGACACTCAGTGACGATGTCCAAAGCTCCCATCCAGTTTCCTCCTGGAGAGCAGTCACTGTCAATGCATTTGTGGGTCTCACTTCCTTGGATGTAACACGTATAGTCCACTCCAGGCCGCCGCTCTGTGTAGGCCACCTGCGGTAATGTTCGTCCTTTAACAGTCACATTGAGATTTGTCCAGAAAAGCTTATCACAGGTGCCTTCCACAAGTCCAGGGCGGAAAGGGTCGTCATCACTCACTTTGACGGCAGGGTGTTGATATCCAACTCCTCCCATGGATGCCATGCATTTCGCTTCAGTGACATTCATTGCTCTGGCCTCCAAGTGAACTTGCGTGGAGGAAGGGGGGAGCTTTGAACACACATAGCATCCCTCCTGTGTGTGGGCTCTCACAGTGAACTTAACGTACCGGTACCACGTGTTGGTTTCGTATGGGTTTTTGGGGTCCCATGACCAGTCCTCAAAGTTCTCATCGTGTGACCATCGTTTTCCACGGTCAACATTGTCACTTGGTCTGTTCAAATGAGTCCATAGACCATAGCACGCTCCAACCACAACGCAGCAGAGGATCCATCTGGCATATGGAGCCCCGTTGCTACTAGGATGGCAGAGACACCGGGACATCCCCTCGCCTAGCGGAGTGGGGATCGTTGTTTTCTTCACCAACATTGAGACGTCCCACCCTAAACGATAGGACTCCTTTGAAGTTAGCCTTCCCCACCACTCCGAATTAGGGGTCCAGCACTCTCTGCAACTTGCAGTGGCTGAGGTGAATCCAGCTGGGCCGTTCAGCAATCTTCACTGCGGTGGGGGTAGTCAGCAAGACTTGGAATGGTCCCTCCCACCGTGGGCTGAGCCAGTTCTTTCTTTTTACGACCTTGATGTAGACCCAGTCTCCTGGATCGATGGGTTTGTCGACCTGTGAGGAGGAAAGATCAGGCGGCAGTAAATTTGCATTTGACACATCTTTCAGTTTGAGCGTCCTTATCATATAGTCTGCCAAGGACTGCTCTTCATCTGCTTTTTGCAAATCTGCAGGGAACACAGGTAGTCTATATGGTCTCCCATGGATGATTTCAAAAGGTGTTAGCCCTTCTGAAGTGGGAGTAATTCTCATATAGAGCTTCACTAAGTCTAGGCACTCTGGCCAAGATCTGCCTGTTGTTTCCATGCATTTTTTCAACCTGCTCTTAATAGTGGAGTTTGCTCGTTCAACCAGACCAGCGCTCGCAGGATGCCAAGCGCAGTGGTTTTTTAATGTCATCCCAAGGTGTACAGCCATGTTCTGTACAACTTGGTTCACAAAGTGTGGACCATTGTCACTGTAAATGGTTTGGGGGATGCCATGAGTCGGTATGATGGCTTTGCAGATGGCTTTTGCCACTGTTAAGGCATCTGCTCGTTTAGATGGAACTATTTCCACCCATTTGGAAAATGCATCAATCATCACTAAGCAGTATTTGTGAGGTCCACTTTGTGTGAGCTCAATAAAATCCATGTGCATGATTTGAAATGGGTAAAACGGTTTTGGAAATGAGCCTCTCTTAGGTCTCATATTTCCTTGTGGATTATGTTTCACACAAACAGGACATGCTTTACAAAAATTTTTTAAGTAAGCATCTAAACCAAAGGTAGTGAATTGTTGATGTATGATAGACTTCATCCCTCCTGTCGACACATGGCAAGGCCCATGGGTCGCAATTGCTGCTGCCTTAAAAAGTGATTTTGGTAAAACAGGTTTGTCATCGATGCGGTGGATATTATCTGTATCCATCATTGCACCTTTCGTCGTCCACATTCGTTTTTCCACCATTGGAGCATTGCCCTGCATATCTGTCAGTATAGTTTTATCTATGAGTTGTGTGTCCTCTGAATCTATTAAAAAGAATTCACGGCCATGTTTCCCTGCTGCTGCTTCTTTAGCAATTTTGTCTGCTAATCTGTTTCCATTTGAGACTTCATCTGTGCCAGTGGTGTGAGCAGCACATTTACACACAGCTAGATTAGCAGGTAAATGAATAGCCTGCAACAAGTCTTTTAACAAGGAGGCATGGGTAACCGGCTTACCGGTCGATGTTGTCATCCCTCTGCGCTCCCATTGTTTCGCAAAATAGAACAGAGTAGAAAACGCATACTGACTGTCCGTGTATACAGTGACTTCCTTATCTTCTGCTAATTGACAAGCTCTTGTTAGCGCAATTAGCTCAGCAGCCTGCGCTGACCTGTTGTATGGAAGCTTCTCTGCTTCAACAATCTGGTTTGGCAATCCCACAATTGCATAGCCACTTTGATTGTTCCCTCTAGGATCCTTTGAACATGATCCATCCACAAACCACTTTTCTCCTTTGTCAAGTGGCGTGTCACTTAAATCTTCTCTGGGCAGCTGTAGATGTTCTGTGGCATCCAAACAGTTATGTGGTGTACCATCCCCCGGCAACGGAATCAACGTTGCTGGGTTAAGGACTGTGCACCTCTTTATCACAATGTGTGGTTGTGACAGAAGTGTAGCAGTGTAAGATAGGTGTCTGGCTGGTGACAAAAAGCTCATTTTACTTTGCAGTAGCAACACGTCTACAGCATGTGGAACTAGCAGCTCCATTTTGTGAAAAAGCACCACATCTGCAGCCTGTCTTACTGCAAGCGCTGCCGCGCACACTGCTTAGACACAGTCTGGCAAAGATTGAGCCACTGGATCCAATTTTTTGGAATAAAATGCAATTGGTCTTAGTTTGCTGCCATGACTCTGCAGCAACACTGAGGTCATAAAACCATTCCTGCAGTCTGCTGTTTGCACAAAGGTTTTATTGTAGTCTGGCAAGATAAGAGTTGTAGTTTCTATCAGAGCCTGTTTCAGCACCACAAAAGCATCATCTGCCACTGTTGTCCACATAATTTTTTCTGTCATTGCCATGGGGACTCCATGCACAATGTTCAGCAGCGGTTGTGTCTTTTCCGCATAATGTGGGATCCATGCTCTACAGTAATTGCAGAGTCCCAAAAATGACATCATTTGTTTTTTTGTTTCGGGTTTCGGTGCATCTGCAATGATCTGCTTTCTGGTTCTCTGTATCTGTCTTCCAGAAGCTGACAAAGTGTGACCTAAATAGTTCACCTCCTGTCTGACCCATTGTAGCTTGTTCTTGCTCACTTTATTCCCTGTTTTGCAGAGAAAGTGTAACAACGCTAAGGAGTCTTCCTTGCAAGCAGCTTCAGTTTCAGAGGCTATCAGGAGATCATCTACATAAACTAGAAGTTGGCTTTTGTTTGACATCTGAAAATCAGCCAGACAGGCCATGATAGCTTGAATGAAAATAGTTGGACTATCAGCAAATCCCTGTGGCAATCTGGTGTACGTATAGCTTTGTCCTTTAAAGGTAAACGCAAACCAAAACTGTGAGTCTGGGTGAATTGGCACTGAGAAAAATGCATTGCTAAGATCAATTACTGTGAAAAACTTCTGGTTTGGTTTCAAAGTGTTCAGAAGTGTGTGTGGGTCAGGCACATTAGGTGCTCTTGTCTGCACTGCATCATTCACTGCTCGTAAATCTTGTATCATTCGCCAATCAATTTTATTGGCCTTTTGGACTGGAAAAATAGGAGTGTTGCAAGGAGAATCCGAGCACTTCCTAATGATTCCTCCTGTCAAAAGATCATTTATAACAGGGGCAATCCCGTTTATTGCCTCCTGTTTTAAAGGATATTGCTTAACTCTTGGACGCCAATCTGATCTTGGTTTGATCTGTACCGGTGGAATGGATGTTAAAAGTCCTACATCAGATGGCCCCTTTGTCCACAGTTTTTCAGGAAGCCCAGCCAATTCCTCCTCCTCCTTTTCACTCAAACAAATGTCAACTAGTCAGGTTAGCGCACAAGCGCATGCCCTACCAACAGCTACTTCACACACTGTTTGCTTCCACATGTCACAACTGGTACTGTAGCTCCACCCATCACCTTTGTCCTCATAATCAGTGACAGATCTAGCAAGTTTAATTCGGCAACCCACATCTGCCCATGTTATACTGTGAGGTTTGAACAATGAAATGTGGGGTACAGCTGACAACTTGTATTTGTCTTTCTGAGGAGCGGGTAGGAGCACAGCAGCAGCTGCAAATGACCCGCGATCTGTGTACAGAGCAGTGATTGTTAAAGTTACTTCTGTGTCACTGAGAAAACTTTCAATATACTCATCATGTGGATCAGTGAGGATATTCATGGTGACATGTAATTGATTACAAGTCATTTCTGATTCAGGTCGGGACAATTGTTTTCGAGCTTCACTCAGCAATCTGCTTGGTAGCTTGGGATTTCGTTCGGGAGTGATGTCATAGGAGCAGGAAATCTGTTCACCTGCTTGTGCAGCATATGAGTCTACATCTCTCACTCTACATGCTCGCATGCCATCCTTTACTGGAATTATTGCAATTCCCAACCGAGTCATCAGATCTCGTCCCAGCAGGTTTATGGGACATTTTGGGGATAGAACAATCGAGACTGAAGCTATGACTCCTGTTTCATCATCTCTCACTACAACTGGATTGGAGATACTCTCCTTGTGTACCTGCCCATCAGCAGATTTCACCCAAATTGTATTTTGGGAGGCCTTCAGATTAGGGACTTTAGTTTTTATTACGGTTTTACAAGCTCCGGTATCACACAAAAACTCAACTTCACTTCCTCCAATGTTTAAGGTAACATATGGTTTTTCTTTTAATGCACTCAGAATGTCCCATGCTGTATGAACATCTACTATTTCTTCCTCTGTAGGAGCACAAGAGGTCATAGGGGGGCAATCTAGTCATGCTGAGAATTTGGCTTTCCCTCTGCCCCTTCCTCCACCCCTTGATTGGTTTTGTTTTTTTCTAAAACACTCTTTTGACCAGTGTCCACGTTTCCCACAGTTCCAACAGTTGTCAGAATCTTGTAGGGGTTTTGAATTGTATGGTGGCCTTCGACCTTGTTGGCCTCTACCTCCTCTGCCCCTCTGGGACCCTTGGAAGAAGACTGTTGTATCTTCATCTAGGTCATTAACGTCTAGATGAAATACATCAGAACTTTTGCCTCTTTTTATCACTTTTTCAGCATGTCTGGCCCATTGCATAGTTGTTGTCACACTTGCAATATCTACTTCCACCAAATGTTTCCTCACCCAGTTGCCTATTTCAGGGCGGAAATTAGTAAGGAGCGCATTTTTAAGCTGTTGCTGATAAGCACTCTCAGCTGCATCATTGAATGGGATGCCACTATGCACCCTGAATTCTTTTTCAAATCTCAAGCGAAAATCATCAGTATCTTCCCCAGGCTTCTGTTTTATTCCTGCCAAATGACCATAATTCGCTCGTCTTTGAAATATTGTTCGCACTCTTTGCACAAGATCATTCCATTGTGCTGCATACTCCCCTC
This sequence comes from Syngnathus typhle, assembly GCF_033458585.1. Classification (NCBI taxonomy): domain Eukaryota; kingdom Metazoa; phylum Chordata; class Actinopteri; order Syngnathiformes; family Syngnathidae; genus Syngnathus; species Syngnathus typhle. The sequence continues at coordinate 742,747 of NW_026871941.1, read as the reverse complement.
CCAATTGATTTCCCTCAACGGGATAGGGAAAAGGCCCTTGATTATTTCTACCTGTGTAATTTCCTCTAACCTTTGCCCAGTCTTTTCCCAAGGAAGACATTGCAGCTTCTCCTGCCTCATGTCCATTCAGTCTATAGGAATGTATGATGCCAGCCATGTCTTCTGCCCATTTTTCTGGGTCTTCAGCAACAGGGGTAACCCCTTCAACTGCTTTCCTTGCCTCTTCCAAAGTCCATGGCCGAAAAACATATGTATGTGGAGGTTGGCCTTCCCCTACAATAGGGTTTGGCACTTGGATCATTGGGCACACATCAACATTGTCTAAATTTTGGGAAAATCTAGCAGCAGTGGTCAAACTTCTTGTTTGTACAGGGCTTCTAATCATTTGACCCTGACCTTTTTTGCTGTTATATGGGGGAGGGCGCAGGTCTGTTAAGCTTGGATACAAGTTTTGCGCACAAGCGGACAACCCCTCTTGCTCCTCTGCTTGCGCTGTATCCGGGACAGTGCGCCTGCGCACTGTGGCCTCATTGTCTTCCGGCCTGACAAACATGGTCGCAGCCTCATCACTTTTCATCTTTCTATCTTTTGTCTTTTGGAGTTGTTCTCTTCTCTCTTGTGAAGCATTCAACCATATTTTAGCACAAATCAATTCTTTCTCTTTTCTTTTCTTTTTCAGTCCCTCTGACTTTCTATTCACACTCTCCTCCAGAACATCCACCACTATCTTCCACACTTCAACTTTCAACTTCCCTTCTACTCCATACTTTTTCTTCCACTTCGGCATGTATTGCATACAATTAACAAATTTACTCGCCATGTACTTCTCATCTCCGTCAAGAGCTAGGGATTTACAGTTTTTATTTCCCATCTTAATTTGGTATTTTAGGTTTATACAATTTTTATTATTATTATTATTATTATTATTATTTTTATTATTTTTCTTTGAGGATCCTCAATGCAAGTTTAAATTGACCTTTGAACAATTACTAGCCTGTATTATTTTCGTGGATCAATGCTAGAACTGCTATTTAGTCAATTTATCCTACCAGTCACACTTTCTCAACCACACAAATTTCTTATCCCTGCCAACGCGAAGTCCTCTTTTAAAAATAAAAGAGCTGCTTCATCCGGATAGGGGACTCTACAACACCCCTTCCTTCCCTGGGAACTAAAGACAACCGTCCAGTTACCCAGCCCTGCCAACGCGAAGTTGTCCCCTTAGAACAGCGGTTGTCAAATCAGGGTACACGGAGGTACGTGAGATTTGACAAAAATATTTTGAAAACCACTGCTCCAGAAGAGCCACTTCATCCAGAGGGGGACTCTACAACACCCCCTCCTTCCACAAGACTTCTTATCTTCTGTCTTGCCTATTTCTATTCCTGTGCACTTTTACGCGTTTCACAACAACACAATCCCACAACTTTAGGGCTTTAACTTACTTGTCTCCTTGGTTCGCTGTTCAGCCGGATCCTGTCAATCCACATCTGTCAGACGAAGGCAGACTTAAGATGCTGGCCCAGCGAAGAATTTCCTTCCTAGGTCTTTCTGTACCAGGTCCGGCTAAATGGACGCTGGCCCGTCGACGGTGTGCAGCGTGTCGTCCTCCGTCAGCCAGATGGCGGGTATGAGGGATCCCGGGTTTCGGCACCAAAATGTTAGGGTGGTGCTCACTCTAACTTATTTTGCAAGAACCACTCGGAGACAAGTTAGTCGTTTTGGGCACCTGCAGGCGGAGAGTTCACTCGTCGCTGTTGTCACAGCGATAGTCGAATGAAGTCTAACTCTCCCTTCCCACAAGCGCATCTTTATTAAGAGGAACAGGGTGGGGGTGACAGTAGACTGAATAAACAAGTTAAAGCTCTTGACATCTAGGAAAACAGAGCAGGGGATGTTTTACGACATTGTTTAGGATGGGACAGACTTAAGTGGTTTATTACCGGTTACATACCAACGTAAGCATAAAACTAATCTACCTAAGTTATTTATTACCGGTTATATACATTCCACCATAATCATAGATCAAGATAGTTTGGAAAACCCTGACAGCTTGAATCGCATTTTCTCGGCGAGCTGAGCACTTTTTCTGAATTGTGCCGCTCCCGTCACTCTGGTTAGGTTGGCATCGAAAAAAACGCTCTCGGGTGATTTAGAGTGCCGAGTTTATCACTGCGCATGAAGAAATGACCACCTCCAACGTTTGGTTTATGTTTTATAAGCATTTTTAATTTTATTGCTTAAATCGCATTTTTTTGGCGAGCTGAGCACTTTCTGAATTGTGCCGCTCCCGTCACTCTGGTTAGGTTGGCATCGAAAAAAACGCTCTCGGGTGCTTTAGAGAGCCGAGTTTATCACTGCGCATGAAGAAATGACCACCTCCAACGTTTGGTTTATGTTTTATAAGCATTTTTAATTTTATTGCTTAAATCGCATTTTCTCGGCGAGCTGAGCACTTTTTCTGAATTGTGCCGCTCCCGTCACTCTGGTTAGGTTGGCATCGGAAAAAACGCTCTCGGGTGCTTTAGAGTGCCGAGTTATTCACTGCGCATGAAGAAATGACCACCTCCAACGTTTGGTTTATGTTTTATAAGCATTTTTAATTTTATTGCTTAAATCGCATTTTCTCGGCGAGCTGAGCACTTTTTCTGAATTGTGCCGCTCCCGTCACTCTGGTTAGGTTGGCATCGAAAAAAACGCTCTCGGGTGCTTTAGAGTGCCGAGTTTATCACTGTGCATGAAGAAATGACCATGCACCTCCAACGTTTGGTTTATGTTTTATAAGCATTTTTAATTTTATTGCTTAAATCGCATTTTCTCGGCGAGCTGAGCACTTTTTCTGAATTGTGCCGCTCCCGTCACTCTGGTTAGGTTGGCATCGAAAAAAACGCTCTCGGGTGCTTTAGAGTGCCGAGTTTATCACTGCGCATGAAGAAATGACCACCTCCAACGTTTGGTTTATGTTTTATAAGCATTTTTAATTTTATTGCTTAAATCGCATTTTCTCGGCGAGCTGAGCACTTTTTCTGAATTGTGCCGCTCCCGTCACTCTGGTTCGGTTGGCATCGAAAAAAACGCTCTCGGGTGCTTTAGAGTGCCGAGTTTATCACTGCGCATGAAGAAATGACCACCTCCAACGTTTGGTTTATGTTTTATAAGCATTTTTAATTTTATTGCTTAAATCGCATTTTCTCGGCGAGCTGAGCACTTTTTCTGAATTGTGCCGCTCCCGTCACTCTGGTTAGGTTGGCATCGAAAAAACGCTCTCGGGTGCTTTAGAGCAGTGTTTCCCAACCTTTTTTCATTCACGGCACACCTTTTTATTGGAGAAAATCTCGCGGCACACCGCCAACAAAAATCTGTTATGCTCCAATATTAAAATCAGTAATATTACAACGAAAGACGTAAAATCCTATTCCTATATATATGTATGGAGAGTTGAATATTTTAATAGAAATAAATACTAAATATTCTTTAAATTGTATTCCTTTTTTTTTTGTAAATAAAAGTGAGTTTTTAAAAAAGGTTTTAGACGGTGTAAGTAATAAACTATTTAAAGTGATTGTGATTAAAATAAAAGAATCAGCGTGATTTTGTTTACTGTTTTAGACTTGGTCTATAAATATTGCAACAATAAGAACAAAGTCACTTTTAAAGAAGCTCTGCTGTTCTGACAGCAGCTGAGTGGGAATCACAGTCGAGGTGTCTTGACTTGACTGTTTATTTTATGTATGTGAAAAATAACCAATCCAGGTTCTCCGGTTGAACTGCATGCTCTGATTTCCATTGGACCGCAAACGCACCACAACCGTCATAGTGTCTGTCACTGTTAGCAAAAGCACACAGCAACACACACATTCACGGAATATGTGCCGATGCAATACAATCAGACCGACACAATATGAAATCTCAAGACTCTCCGATTCTCCACGCATGCACGATTAGCAAGTGGCTGACTAGGCCTAATTACGGAGCGCATTGTAAACAGGATCGCCGAACCACTGGTCTCACTCGAGGATAACTATGAACTTCCTACTCCTAGAGTAGACATATCGCGCTGATACACTGCCCTCTATTGGAAGAGCATTTAATTGCCCTGTCTATCACTACATGCTTCTCACTTTGAACCAATTAGACGAAACTGGGCGGCACACCTGATGATTCGTCACGGCACACTTGTGTGCCGCAGCACAGCGGTTGGGAAACACTGCTTTAGAGTGCCGAGTTTATCACTGCGCATTAAGAAATGACCACCTCCAACGTTTGGTTTATGTTTTATAAGCATTTTTAATTTTATTGCTTAAATCGCATTTTCTCGGCGAGCTGAGCACTTTTTCTGAATTGTGCCGCTCCCGTCACTCTGGTTAGGTTGGCATCGCAAAAAACGCTCTCGGGTGCTTTAGAGTGCCGAGTTTATCACTGCGCATGAAGAAATGACCACCTCCAACGTTTGGTTTATGTTTTATAAGCATTTTTAATTTTATTGCTTAAATCGCAAATTCTCGGCGAGCTGAGCACTTTTTCTGAATTGTGCCGCTCCCGTCACTCTGGTTAGGTTGGCATCGAAAAAAACGCTCTCGGATGCTTTAGAGTGCCGAGTTTATCACTGCGCATTAAGAAATGACCACCTCCAACGTTTGGTTTATGTTTTATAAGCATTTTTAATTTTATTGCTTAAATCGCATTTTCTCGGCGAGCTGAGCACTTTTTCTGAATTGTGCCGCTCCCGTCACTCTGGTTAGGTTGGCATCGAAAAAAACGCTCTCGGGTGCTTTAGAGTGCCGAGTTTATCACTGCGCATTAAGAAATGACCACCTCCAACGTTTGGTTTATGTTTTATAAGCATTTTTAATTTTATTGCTTGAATCGCATTTTCTCGGCGAGCTGAGCACTTTTTCTGAATTGTGCCGCTCCCGTCACTCTGGTTAGGTTGGCATCGCAAAAAACGCTCTCGGGGGTTTTAGAGTGCCGAGTTTATCACTGCGCATGAAGAAATGACCACCTCCAACGTTTGCTTTATGTTTTATAAGCATTTTTAATTTTATTGCTTAAATCGCATTTTCTCGGCGAGCTGAGCACTTTTTCTGAATTGTGCCGCTCCCGTCACTCTGGTTAGGTTGGCATCGAAAAAAAACGCTCTCGGGTGCTTTAGAGTGCCGAGTTCATCACTGCGCATGAAGAAATGACCACCTCCAACGTTTGGTTTATGTTTTATAAGCATTTTTAATCTTATTGCTTAAATCGCATTTTTTTGGCGAGCTGAGCACTTTTTCTGAATTGTGCCGCTCCCGTCACTCTGGTTAGGTTGGCATCGAAAAAAACGCTCTCGGGTGCTTTAGAGTGCCGAGTTATTCACTGCGCATGAAGAAATGACCACCTCCAACGTTTGGTTTATGTTTTATAAGCATTTTTAATTTTATTGCTTAAATCGCATTTTCTCGGCGAGCTGAGCACTTTTTCTGAATTGTGCCGCTCCCGTCACTCTGGTTAGGTTGGCATCGAAAAAAACGCTCTCGGGTGCTTTAGAGTGCCGAGGGTATCACTGCGCATGAAGAAATGACCACCTCCAACGTTTGGTTTATGTTTTATAAGCATTTTTAATTTTATTGCTTAAATCGCATTTTCTCGGCGAGCTGAGCACTTTTTCTGAATTGTGCCGCTCCCGTCACTCTGGTTAGGTTGGCATCGAAAAAAACGCTCTCGGGTGCTTTAGAGTGCCGAGTTTATCACTGCGCATGAAGAAATGACCACCTCCAACGTTTGGTTTATGTTTTATAAGCATTTTTAATTTTATTGCTTAAATCGCATTTTCTCGGCGAGCTGAGCACTTTTTCTGAATTGTGCCGCTCCCGTCACTCTGGTTAGGTTGGCATCGAAAAAAACGCTCTCGGGTGCTTTAGAGTGCCGAGTTTATTACTGCGCATTAAGAAATGACCACCTCCAACGTTTGGTTTATGTTTTATAAGCATTTTTAATTTTATTGCTTAAATCGCATTTTCTCGGCGAGCTGAGCACTTTTTCTGAATTGTGCCGCTCCCGTCACTCTGGTTAGGTTGGCATCGAAAAAAACGCTCTCGGGTGCTTTAGAGTGCCGAGTTTATCACTGCGCATGAAGAAATGACCACCTCCAACGTTTGGTTTATGTTTTATAAGCATTTTTAATTTTATTGCTTAAATCGCATTTTCTCGGCGAGCTGAGCGCTTTTTCTGAATTGTGCCGCTCCCGTCACTCTGGTTAGGTTGGCATCGAAAAAAACGCTCTCGGGTGCTTTAGAGTGCCGAGTTTATCACTGCGCATGAAGAAATGACCACCTCCAACGTTTGGTTTATGTTTTATAAGCATTTTTAATTTTATTGCTTAAATCGCATTTTCTCGGCGAGCTGAGCGCTTTTTCTGAATTGTGCCGCTCCCGTAACTCTGGTTAGGTTGGCATCGAAAAAAAAGCTCTCGGGTGCTTTAGAGTGCCGAGTTTATCACTGCGCATGAAAAATGACCACTTCCAACGTTTGGTTTATGTTTTATAAGCATTTTTAATTTTATTGCTTAAATCGCATTTTCTCGGCGAGCTGCGCACTTTTTCTGAATTGTGCCGCTCCCGTCACTCTGGTTAGGTTGGCATCGAAAAAAACGCTCTCGGGTGCTTTAGAGTGCCGAGTTTATCACTGCGCATGAAGAAATGACCACCTCCAACGTTTGGTTTATGTTTTATAAGCATTTTTAATTTTATTGCTGAAATCGCATTTTCTCGGCGAGCTGAGCATTTTTTCTGAATTGTGCCGCTCCTGTCACTCTGGTTAGGTTGGCATCCAAAAAAACGCTCTTGGGTGCTTTAGAGTGCCGAGTTTATCACTGCGCATGAAGAAATGACCACCTCCAACGTTTGGTTTATGTTTTATAAGCATTTTTAATTTTATTGCTTGAATCGCATTTTCTCGGCGAGCTGAGCACTTTTTCTGAATTGTGCCGCTCCCGTCACTCTGGTTAGGTTGGCATCGAAAAAAACGCTCTCGGGTGATTTAGAGTGCCGAGTTTATCACTGCGCATGAAGAAATGACCACCTCCAACGTTTGGTTTATGTTTTATAAGCATTTTTAATTTTATTGCTTAAATCGCATTTTCCCGGCGAGCTGAGCACTTTTTCTGAATTGTGCCGCTCCCGTCACTCTGGTTAGGTTGGCATCGAAAAAAACGCTCTCGGGTGCTTTAGAGTGCCGAGTCTATCACTGCGCATGAAGAAATGACCACCTCCAACGTTTGGTTTATGTTTTATAAGCATTTTTAATTTTATTGCTTAAATCGCATTTTCTCGGCGAGCTGAGCACTTTTTCTGAATTGTGCCGCTCCCGTCACTCTGGTTAGGTTGGCATCGAAAAAAACGCTCTCGGGTGCTTTAGAGTGCCGAGTTTATCACTGTGCATGAAGAAATGACCACCTCCAACGTTTGGTTTATGTTTTATAAGCATTTTTAATTTTATTGCTTAAATCGCATTTTCTCGGCGAGCTGAGCACTTTTCTGAATTGTGCCGCTCCCGTCACTCTGGTTAGGTTGGCATAGAAAAAAACGCTCTCGGGTGCTTTAGAGTGCCGAGGGTATCACTGCGCATGAAGAAATGACCACCTCCAACGTTTGGTTTATGTTTTATAAGCATTTTTAATTTTATTGCTTAAATCGCATTTTCTCGGCGAGCTGAGCACTTTTTCTGAATTGTGCCGCTCCCGTCACTCTGGTTAGGTTGGCATCGAAAAAAACGCTCTCGGGTGCTTTAGAGTGCCGAGTTATTCACTGCGCATGAAGAAATGACCACCTCCAACGTTTGGTTTATGTTTTATAAGCATTTTTTATTTTATTGCTTAAATCGCATTTTCTCGGCGAGCTGAGCACTTTTTCTGAATTGTGCCGCTCCCGTCACTCTGGTTAGGTTGGCATCGAAAAAAACGCTCTCGGGTGCTTTAGAGTGCCGAGGGTATCACTGCGCATGAAGAAATGCCCACCTCCAACGTTTGGTTTATGTTTTATAAGCATTTTTAATTTTATTGCTTAAATCGCATTTTCTCGGCGAGCTGAGCACTTTTTCTGAATTGTGCGGCTCCCGTCACTCTGGTTAGGTTGGCATCGCAAAAAACGCTCTCGGGTGCTTTAGAGTGCCGAGTTTATCACTGCGCATGAAGAAATGACCACCTCCAACGTTTGGTTTATGTTTTATAAGCATTTTTAATTTTATTGCTTAAATCGCATTTTCTCGGCGAGCTGAGCACTTTTTCTGAATTGTGCCGCTCCCGTCACTCTGGTTAGGTTGGCATCGAAAAAAAACGCTCTCGGGTGCTTTAGAGTGCCGAGTTCATCACTGCGCATGAAGAAATGACCACCTCCAACGTTTGGTTTATGTTTTATAAGCATTTTTAATTTTATTGCTTAAATCGCATTTTCTCGGCGAGCTGAGCACTTTTTCTGAATTGTGCCGCTCCCGTCACTCTGGTTAGGTTGGCATAGAAAAAAACGCTCTCGGGTGCTTTAGAGTGCCGAGTTTATCACTGCGCATGAAGAAATGACCACCTCCAACGTTTGGTTTATGTTTTATAAGCATTTTTAATTTTATTGCATAAATCGCATTTTCTCGGCGAGCTGAGCACTTTTTCTGAATTGTGCCGCTCCCGTCACTCTGGTTAAGTTGGCATCGAAAAAAACGCTCTCGGGTGCTTTAGAGTGCCGAGTTATTCACTGCGCATGAAGAAATGACCACCTCCAACGTTTGGTTTATGTTTTATAAGCATTTTTAATTTTATTGCTTAAATCGCATTTTCTCGGCGAGCTGAGCACTTTTTCTGAATTGTGCCGCTCCCGTCACTCTGGTTAGGTTGGCATCGACAAAAACGCTCTCGGGTGCTTTAGAGTGCCGAGTTTATCACTGCGCATGAAGAAATGACCACCTCCAACGTTTGGTTTATGTTTTATAAGCATTTTTAATTTTATTGCTTAAATCGCATTTTTTTGGCGAGCTGAGCACTTTTTCTGAATTGTGCCGCTCCCGTCACTCTGGTTAGGTTGGCATCGAAAAAAACGCTCTCGGGTGCTTTAGAGTGCCGAGTTTATCACTGCGCATTAAGAAATGACCACCTCTAATGTTTGGTTTATGTTTTATAAGCATTTTTAATTTCCTTGCTTAAATCGCATTTTCTCGGCGAGCTGAGCAATTTTCCTGTATTGTGCCGCTCCTGTCACTCTGGTTAGGTTGGCATCCAAAAAAACACTCTTGGGTGCTTTAGAGTGCCGAGTTATTCACTGCGCATGAAGAAATGACCACCTCCAACGTTTGGTTTATGTTTTATAAGCATTTTTAATTTTATTGCTTAAATCGCATTTTCTCGGCGATCTGAGCACTTTTTCTGAATTGTGCCGCTCCCGTCACTCTGGTTAGGTTGGCATCGAAAAAAACGCTCTCGGGTGATTTAGAGTGCCGAGTTCATCACTGCGCATGAAGAAATGACCACCTCCAACGTTTGGTTTATGTTTTATAAGCATTTTTAATTTTATTGCTTAAATCGCATTTTCTCGGCGAGCTGAGCGCTTTTTCTGAATTGTGCCGCTCCCGTCACTCTGGTTAGGTTGGCATCGAAAAAAACGCTCTCGGGTGCTTTAGAGTGCCGAGTTATTCACTGCGCATGAAGAAATGACCACCTCCAACGTTTGGTTTATGTTTTATAAGCATTTTTAATTTTATTGCTTAAATCGCATTTTCTCGGCGAGCTGAGCACTTTTTCTGAATTGTGCCGCTCCCGTCACTCTGGTTAGGTTGGCATCGAAAAAAACGCTCACGGGTGCTTTAGAGTGCCAAGTTTATTACTGCGCATTAAGAAATGACCACCTCCAACGTTTGGTTTATGTTTTATAAGCATTTTTAATTTTATTGCTTAAATCGCATTTTCTCGGCGAGCTGAGCACTTTTTCTGAATTGTGCCGCTCCCGTCACTCTGGTTAGGTTGGCATCGAAAAAAACGCTCTCGGGTGCTTTAGAGTGCCGAGTTTATCACTGCGCATGAAGAAAGGACCACCTCCAACGTTTGGTTTATGTTTTATAAGCATTTTTAATTTTATTGATTAAATCGCATTTTCTCGGCGAGCTGAGCACTTTTTCTGAATTGTGCCGCTCCCGTCACTCTGGTTAGGTTGGCATCGAAAAAAACGCTCTCGGGTACTTTAGAGTGCCGAGTTTATCACTGCGCATGAAGAAATGACCACCTCCAACGTTTGGTTTATGTTTTATAAGCATTTTTAATTTTATTGCTTAAATCGCATTTTCTCGGCGAGCTGAGCACTTTTTCTGAATTGTGCCGCTCCCGTCACTCTGGTTAGGTTGGCATGGAAAAACACACTCTCGGGTGCTTTAGAGTGCCAGTTTATCACTGCGCATGAAGAAATGACCACCTCCAACGTTTGGTTTATGTTTTATAAGCATTTTTAGTTTTATTGCTTAAATCGCATTTTCTCGGCGAGCTGAGCACTTTTTCTGAATTGTGCCGCTCCCGTCACTCTGGTTAGGTTGGCATCGAAAAAAACGCTCTCGGGTGCTTTAGAGTGCCGAGTTATTCACTGCGCATTAAGAAATGACCATCTCCAACGTTTGGTTTATGTTTAATAAGCATTTTTAATTTTATTGCTTAAATCGCATTTTCTCGGCGAGCTGAGCACTTTTTCTGAATTGTGCCACTCCCGTCACTCTGGTTAGGTTGGCATCGAAAAAAACGCTCTCGGGTGCTTTAGAGTGCCGAGTTTATTACTGCGCATTAAGAAATGACCACCTCCAACGTTTGGTTTATGTTTTATAAGCATTTTTAATTTTATTGCTTAAATCGCATTTTCTCGGCGAGCTGAGCACTTTTTCTGAATTGTGCCGCTCCCGTCACTCTGGTTAGGTTGGCATCGAAAAAAACGCTCTCGGGTGCTTTAGAGTGCCGAGTTATTCACTGCGCATGAAGAAATGACCACCTCCAACGTTTGATTTATGTTTTATAAGCATTTTTAATTTTATTGCTTAAATCGCATTTTCTCGGCGAGCTGAGCACTTTTTCTGAATTGTGCCGCTCCCGTCACTCTGGTTAGGTTGGCATCGAAAAAAAACGCTCTCGGGTGCTTTAGAGTGCCGAGTTTATCACTGCGCATGAAGAAATGACCACCTCCAACGTTTGGTTTATGTTTAATAAGCATTTTTTATTTTATTGCTTAAATCTCATTTTCTCGGCGAGCTGAGCACTTTTTCTGAATTGTGCCGCTCCCGTCACTCTGGTTAGGTTGGCATCGAAAAAAACGCTCTCGGGTGCTTTAGAGTGCCGAGTTATTCACTGCGCATGAATAAATGACCACCTCCAACGTTTGGTTTATGTTTTATAAGCATTTTTAATTTTATTGCTTAAATCGCATTTTCTCGGCGAGCTGAGCACTTTTTCTGAATTGTGCCGCTCCCGTCACTCTGGTTAGGTTGGCATCGAAAAAAACGCTCTCGGGTGCTTTAGAGTGCCGAGTTTATCACTGCGCATGAAGAAAGGACCACCTCCAACGTTTGGTTTATGTTTTATAAGCATTTTTAATTTTATTGCTTAAATCGCATTTTCTCGGCGAGCTGAGCACTTTTTCTGAATTGTGCCGCTCCCGTAACTCTGGTTAGGTTGGCATCGAAAAAAACGCTCTCGGGTGCTTTAGAGTGCCGAGTTTATCACTGCGCATGAAGAAATGACCACCTCCAACGTTTGGTTTATGTTTTATAAGCATTTTTAATTTTATTGCTTAAATCGCATTTTCTCGGCGAGCTGAGCACTTTTTCTGAATTGTGCCGCTCCCGTCACTCTGGTTAGGTTGGCATCGAAAAAAACGCTCTCGGGTGCTTTAGAGTGCCGAGTTTATCACTGCGCATGAAGAAATGACCACCTCCAACGTTTGGTTTATGTTTTATAAGCATTTTTAATTTTATTGCTTAAATCGCATTTTCTCGGCGAGCTGAGCACTTTTTCTGAATTGTGCCGCTCCCGTCACTCTGGTTAGGTTGGCATCGAAAAAAATGCTCTCGGGTGCTTTAGAGTGCCGAGTTTATCACTGCGCATGAAGAAATGACCACCTCCAACGTTTGGTTTATGTTTTATAAGCATTTTTAATTTTATTGCTTAAATCGCATTTTCTCGGCGAGCTGAGCACTTTTTCTGAATTGTGCCGCTCCCGTCACTCTGGTTAGGTTGGCATCGAAAAAAACGCTCTCGGGTGCTTTAGAGTGCCGAGTTATTCACTGCGCATGAAGAAATGACCACCTCCAACGTTTGTTTTTATTTTTTATAAGCATTTTTAATTTTATTGCTTAAATCGCATTTTCTCGGCGAGCTGAGCACTTTTTCTGAATTGCGCCGCTCCCGTCACTCTGGTTAGGTTGGCATCGAAAAAAACGCTCTCGGGTGCTTTAGAGTGCCGAGTTATCACTGTGCATGAAGAAATGACCACCTCCAACGGTTGGTTTATGTTTTATAAGCATTTTTAATTTTATTGCTTAAATCGCATTTTCTCGGCAAGCTGAGCACTTTTTCTGAATTGTGCCGCTCCCGTCACTCTGGTTAGGTTGGCATCGAAAAAAACGCTCTCGGGTGCTTTACAGTGCCGAGTTATTCACTGCGCATGAAGAAATGACCACCTCCAACGTTTGGTTTATGTTTTATAAGCATTTTTAATTTTACTGCTTAAATCGCATTTTCTCGGCGAGCTGAGCGCTTTTTCTGAATTGTGCCGCTCCCGTCACTCTCGTTAGGTTGGCATCGAAAAAAACGCTCTCGGGTGCTTTAGAGTGCCGAGTTTATCACTGCGCATGAAGAAATTACCACCTCCAACGTTTGGTTTATGTTTTATAAGCATTTTTAATTTTATTGCTTAAATCGCATTTTCTCGGCGAGCTGAGCACTTTTTCTGAATTGTGCCGCTCCCGTCACTCTGGTTAGGTTGGCATCGAAAAAAACGATCTCGGGTGCTTTAGAGTGCCGAGTTTATCACTGCGCATGAAGAATTGACCACCTCCAACGTTTGGTTTATGTTTTATAAGCATTTTTAGTTTTATTGCTTAAATCGCATTTTCTCGGCGAGCTGAGCACTTTTTCTGAATTGTGCCGCTCCCGTCACTCTGGTTAGGATGGCATCGAAAAAAACGCTCTCGGGTGCTTTAGAGTGCCGAGTTTATCACTGCGCATGAAGAAATGACCACCTCCAACGTTTGGTTTATGTTTTATAAGCATTTTTAATTTTATTGCTTAAATCGCATTTTCTCGGCGAGCTGAGCACTTTTTCTGAATTGTGCCGCTCCCGTCACTCTGGTTAGGTTGGCATCGAAAAAAATGCTCTCGGGTGCTTTAGAGTGCCGAGTTTATCACTGCGCATGAAGAAATGACCACCTCCAACGTTTGGTTTATGTTTTATAAGCATTTTTAATTTTATTGCTTAAATCGCATTTTCTCGGCGAGCTGAGCACTTTTTCTGAATTGTGCCGCTCCCGTCACTCTGGTTAGGTTGGCATCGAAAAAAACGCTCTCGGGTGCTTTAGAGTGCCGAGTTATTCACTGCGCATGAAGAAATGACCACCTCCAACGTTTGGTTTTATTTTTTATAAGCATTTTTAATTTTATTGCTTAAATCGCATTTTCTCGGCGAGCTGAGCACTTTTTCTGAATTGCGCCGCTCCCGTCACTCTGGTTAGGTTGGCATCGAAAAAAACGCTCTCGGGTGCTTTACAGTGCCGAGTTATTCACTGCGCATGAAGAAATGACCACCTCCAACGTTTGGTTTATGTTTTATAAGCATTTTTAATTTTACTGCTTAAATCGCATTTTCTCGGCGAGCTGAGCGCTTTTTCTGAATTGTGCCGCTCCCGTCACTCTCGTTAGGTTGGCATCGAAAAAAACGCTCTCGGGTGCTTTAGAGTGCCGAGTTTATCACTGCGCATGAAGAAATTACCACCTCCAACGTTTGGTTTATGTTTTATAAGCATTTTTAATTTTATTGCTTAAATCGCATTTTCTCGGCGAGCTGAGCACTTTTTCTGAATTGTGCCGCTCCCGTCACTCTGGTTAGGTTGGCATCGAAAAAAACGATCTCGGGTGCTTTAGAGTGCCGAGTTTATCACTGCGCATGAAGAATTGACCACCTCCAACGTTTGGTTTATGTTTTATAAGCATTTTTAGTTTTATTGCTTAAATCGCATTTTCTCGGCGAGCTGAGCACTTTTTCTGAATTGTGCCGCTCCCGTCACTCTGGTTAGGATGGCATCGAAAAAAACGCTCTCGGGTGCTTTAGAGTGCCGAGTTATTCACTGCGCAAGAAGAAATGACCACCTCCAACGTTTGGTTTATGTTTTATAAGCATTTTTAATTTTATTGCTTAAATCGCATTTTCTCGGCGAGCTGAGCGCTTTTTCTGAATTGTGCCGCTCCCGTCACTCTGGTTAGGTAGGCATCGAAAAAAACGCTCTCGGGTGCTTTAGAGTTCCGAGTTTATCACTGCGCATGAAGAAATGACCACCTCCAACGTTTGGTTTATGTTTTATAAGCATTTTTAATTTTATTGCTTAAATCGCATTTTCTCGACGAGCTGAGCGCTTTTTCTGAATTGTGCCGCTCCCGTCACTCTGGTTAGGTTGGCATCGAAAAAAACGCTCTCGGGTGCTTTAGAGTGCCGAGTTTATCACTGCTCATGAAAAAATGACCACCTCCAACGTTTGGTTTATGTTTTATAAGCATTTTTAATTTTATTGCTTAAATCGCATTTTCTCGGCGAGCTGAGCACTTTTTCTGAATTGTGCCGCTCCCGTCACTCTGGTTAGGTTGGCATCGAAAAAAACGCTCTCGGGTGCTTTAGAGTGCCGAGTTATTCACTGCGCATGAAGAAATGACCACCTCCAACGTTTGGTTTATGTTTTATAAGCATTTTTAGTTTTATTGCTTAAATCGCATTTTCTCGGCGAGCTGAGCACTTTTTCTGAATTGTGCCGCTCCCGTCACTCTGGTTAGGTTGGCATCGAAAAAAACGCTCTCGGGTGCTTTAGAGTGCCGAGTTTATCACTGCGCATGAAGAAATGACCACCTCCAACGTTTGGTTTATGTTTAATAAGCATTTTTAATTTTATTGCTTAAATCGCATTTTCTCGGCAAGCTGAGCACTTTTTCTGAATTGTGCCGCTCCCGTCACTCTGGTTAGGTTGGCATCGAAAAAAACGCTCTCGGGTGCTTTAGAGTGCCGAGTTTATCACTGCGCATGAAGAAATGACCACCTCCAACGTTTGGTTTATGTTTTATAAGCATTTTTAATTTCATTGCTTAAATCGCATTTTCTCGGCGAGCTGAGCAATTTTTCTGAATTGTGCCGCTCCCGTCACTCTGGTTAGGTTGGCATCGAAAAAAACGCTCACGGGTGCTTTAGAGTGCCAAGTTTATTACTGCGCATTAAGAAATGACCACCTCCAACGTTTGGTTTATGTTTTATAAGCATTTTTAATTTTATTGCTTAAATCGCATTTTCTCGGCGAGCTGAGCACTTTTTCTGAAGTGTGCCGCTCCCGTCACTCTGGTTAGGTTGGCATCGAAAAAAACGCTCTCGGGTTCTTTATATTGCCGAGTTATTCACTGCGCATGAAGAAATGACCACCTCCAACGTTTGGTTTATGTTTTATAAGCATTTTTAATTTTATTGCTTAAATCGCATTTTCTCGGCGAGCTGAGCAATTTTTCTGAATTGTGCCGCTCCCGTAACTCTGGTTAGGTTGGCATCGAAAAAAACGCTCTCGGGTGCTTTAGAGTGCCGAGTTTATCACTGCGCATGAAGAAATGACCACCTCCAACGTTTGGTTTATGTTTTATAAGCATTTTTAATTTTATTGCTTAAATCGCATTTTCTCGGCGAGCTGAGCACTTTTTCTGAATTGTGCCGCTCCCGTCACTCTGGTTAGGTTGGCATCGAAAAAAACGCTCTCGGGTGCTTTAGAGTGCCGAGTTTATTACTGCGCATGAAGAAATGACCACCTCCAACGTTTGGTTTATGTTTTATAAGCATTTTTAATTTTATTGCTTAAATCGCATTTTCTCGGCGAGCTGAGCGCTTTTTCTGAATTGTGCCGCTCCCGTCACTCTGGTTAGGTTGGCATCGAAAAAAACGCTCTCGGGTGCTTTAGAGTGCCGAGTTATTCACTGCGCATGAAGAAATGACCACCTCCAACGTTTGGTTTATGTTTTATAAGCATTTTTAATTTTATTGCTTAAATCGCATTTTCTCGGCGAGCTGAGCACTTTTTCTGAATTGTGCCGCTCCCGTCACTCTGGTTAGGTTGGCATCGACAAAAACGCTCTCGGGTGCTTTAGAGTGCCGAGTTTATCACTGCGCATGAAGAAATGACCACCTCCAACGTTTGGTTTATGTTTTATAAGCATTTTTAATTTTATTGCTTAAATCGCATTTTCTCGGCGAGCTGAGCACTTTTTCTGAATTGTGCCGCTCCCGTCACTCTGGTTAGGTTGGCATCGAAAAAAAACGCTCTCGGGTGCTTTAGAGTGCCGAGTTCATCACTGCGCATGAAGAAATGACCACCTCCAACGTTTGGTTTATGTTTTATAAGCATTTTTAATTTTATTGCTTAAATCGCATTTTTTTGGCGAGCTGAGCACTTTTTCTGAATTGTGCCGCTCCCGTCACTCTGGTTAGGTTGGCATCGAAAAAAACGCTCTCGTGTGCTTTAGAGTGCCGAATTTATCACTGTGCATGAAGAAATGACCACCTCCAACGTTTGGTTTATGTTTTGTAAGCATTTTTAATTTTATTGCTTAAATCGCATTTTCTCGGCGAGCTGAGCGCTTTTTCTGAATTGTGCCGCTCCCGTCACTCTGGTTAAGTTGGCATCGAAAAAAACGCTCTCGGGTGCTTTAGAGTGCCGAGTTTATCACTGCGCATGAAGAAATTACCACCTCCAACGTTTGGTTTATGTTTTATAAGCATTTTTAATTTTATTGCTTAAATCGCATTTTCTCGGCGAGCTGAGCACTTTTTCTGAATTGTGCCGCTCCCGTCACTCTGGTTAGGTTGGCATCGAAAAAAACGCTCTCGGGTGCTTTAGAGTGCCGAGTTATTCACTGCGCATGAAGAAATGACCACCTCCAACGTTTGGTTTATGTTTTATAAGCATTTTTAATTTTATTGCTTAAATCGCATTTTCTCGGCGAGCTGAGCACTTTTTCTGAATTGTGCCGCTCCCGTCACTCTGGTTAGGTTGGCATCGAAAAAAACGCTCTCGGGTGCTTTAGAGTGCCGAGTTTATCACTGCGCATGAAGAAATGACCACCTCCTACGTTTGGTTTATGTTTAATAAGCATTTTTAATTTTATTGCTTAAATCGCATTTTCTCGGCAAGCTGAGCACTTTTTCTGAATTGTGCCGCTCCCGTCACTCTGGTTAGGTTGGCATCGAAAAAAACGCTCTCGGGTGCTTTAGAGTGCCGAGTTTATCACTGCGCATGAAGAAATGACCACCTCCAACGTTTGGTTTATGTTTTATAAGCATTTTTAATTTTATTGCTTAAATCGCATTTTCTCGGCGAGCTGAGCACTTTTTCTGAATTGTGCCGCTCCCGTCACTCTGGTTAGGTTGGCATCGAAAAAAACGCTCACGGGTGCTTTAGAGTGCCAAGTTTATTACTGCGCATTAAGAAATGACCACCTCCAACGTTTGGTTTATGTTTTATAAGCATTTTTAATTTTATTGCTTAAATCGCATTTTCTCGGCGAGCTGAGCACTTTTTCTGAATTGTGCCGCTCCCGTCACTCTGGTTAGGTTGGCATCGAAAAAAACGCTCTCGGGTGCTTTAGATTGCCGAGTTATTCACTGCGCATGAAGAAATGACCACCTCCAACGTTTGGTTTATGTTTAATAAGCATTTTTAATTTTATTGCTTAAATCGCATTTTCTCGGCGAGCTGAGCACTTTTTCTGAATTGTGCCGCTCCCGTCACTCTGGTTAGGTTGGCATCGAAAAAAACGCTCTCGGGTGCTTTAGAGTGCCGAGTTTATCACTGCGCATGAAGAAATGACCACCTCCAACGTTTGGTTTATGTTTTATAAGCATTTTTAATTTTATTGCTTAAATCGCATTTTCTCGGCGAGCTGAGCACTTTTTCTGAATTGTGCCGCTCCCGTCACTCTGGTTAGGTTGGCATCGAAAAAAACGCTCTCGGGTGCTTTAGAGTGCCGAGTTATTCACTGCGCACGAAGAAATGACCACCTCCAACGTTTGGTTTATGTTTTATAAGCATTTTTATTTTATTGCTTAAATCGCATTTTTTAGGCGAGCTGAGCGCTTTTTCTGAATTGTGCCGCTCCCGTCACTCTGGTTAGGTTGGCATCGAAAAAAACGCTCTCGGGTGCTTTAGAGTGCCGAGTTATTCACTGCGCATGAAGAAATGACCACCTCCAACGTTTGGTTTATGTTTTATAAGCATTTTTAATTTTATTGCTTAAATCGCATTTTCTCGGCGAGCTGAGCACTTTTTCTGAATTGTGCCGCTCCCGTCACTCTGGTTAGGTTGGCATCGAAAAAAACGCTCTCGGGTGCTTTAGAGTGCCGAGTTTATCACTGCGCATGAAGAAATGACCACCTCCAACGTTTGGTTTATGTTTTATAAGCATTTTTAATTTTATTGCTTAAATCGCATTTTCTCGGCGAGCTGAGCACTTTTTCTGAATTGTGCCGCTCCCGTCACTCTGGTTAGGTTGGCATCGAAAAAAACGCTCTCGGGTGCTTTAGAGTGCCGAGTTTATCACTGTGCATAAAGAAATGACCACCTCCAACGTTTGGTTTATGTTTTATAAGCATTTTTAATTTTATTGCTTAAATCGCATTTTCTCGGCGAGCTGAGCACTTTTTCTGAATTGTGCCGCTCCCGTCACTCTGGTTAGGTTGGCATCGAAAAAAACGCTCTCGGGTGCTTTAGAGTGCCGAGTTTATCACTGCGCATGAAGAAATGACCACCTCCAACGTTTGGTTTATGTTTAATAAGCATTTTTTATTTTATTGCTTAAATCTCATTTTCTCGGCGAGCTGAGCACTTTTTCTGAATTGTGCCGCTCCCGTCACTCTGGTTAGGTTGGCATCGAAAAAAACGCTCTCGGGTGCTTTAGAGTGCCGAGTTATTCACTGCGCATGAATAAATGACCACCTCCAACGTTTGGTTTATGTTTTATAAGCATTTTTAATTTTATTGCTTAAATCGCATTTTCTCGGCGAGCTGAGCACTTTTTCTGAATTGTGCCGCTCCCGTCACTCTGGTTAGGTTGGCATCGAAAAAAACGCTCTCGGGTGCTTTAGAGTGCCGAGTTTATCACTGCGCATGAAGAAAGGACCACCTCCAACGTTTGGTTTATGTTTTATAAGCATTTTTAATTTTATTGATTAAATCGCATTTTCTCGGCGAGCTGAGCACTTTTTCTGAATTGTGCCGCTCCCGTCACTCTGGTTAGGTTGGCATCGAAAAAAACGCTCTCGGGTGCTTTAGAGTGCCGAGTTTATCACTGCGCATGAAGAAATGACCACCTCCAACGTTTGGTTTATGTTTTATAAGCATTTTTAATTTTATTGCTTAAATCGCATTTTCTCGGCGAGCTGAGCACTTTTTCTGAATTGTGCCGCTCCCGTCACTCTGGTTAGGTTGGCATGGAAAAACACGCTCTCGGGTGCTTTAGAGTGCCAGTTTATCACTGCGCATGAAGAAATGACCACCTCCAACGTTTGGTTTATGTTTTATAAGCATTTTTAGTTTTATTGCTTAAATCGCATTTTCTCGGCGAGCTGAGCACTTTTTCTGAATTGTGCCGCTCCCGTCACTCTGGTTAGGTTGGCATCGAAAAAAACTCTCTCGGGTGCTTTAGAGTGCCGAGTTATTCACTGCGCATGAAGAAATGACCATCTCCAACGTTTGGTTTATGTTTAATAAGCATTTTTAATTTTATTGCTTAAATCGCATTTTCTCGGCGAGCTGAGCACTTTTTCTGAATTGTGCCACTCCCGTCACTCTGGTTAGGTTGGCATCGAAAAAAACGCTCTCGGGTGCTTTAGAGTGCCGAGTTTATTACTGCGCATTAAGAAATGACCACCTCCAACGTTTGGTTTATGTTTTATAAGCATTTTTAATTTTATTGCTTAAATCGCATTTTCTCGGCGAGCTGAGCACTTTTTCTGAATTGTGCCGCTCCCGTCACTCTGGTTAGGTTGGCATCGAAAAAAACGCTCTCGGGTGCTTTAGAGTGCCGAGTTATTCACTGCGCATGAAGAAATGACCACCTCCAACGTTTGATTTATGTTTTATAAGCATTTTTAATTTTATTGCTTAAATCGCATTTTCTCGGCGAGCTGAGCACTTTTTCTGAATTGTGCCGCTCCCGTCACTCTGGTTAGGTTGGCATCGAAAAAAACGCTCTCGGGTGCTTTAGAGTGCCGAGTTTATCACTGCGCATGAAGAAATGACCACCTCCAACGTTTGGTTTATGTTTAATAAGCATTTTTTATTTTATTGCTTAAATCTCATTTTCTCGG
Source organism: Syngnathus typhle (assembly GCF_033458585.1). Taxonomy (NCBI): domain Eukaryota; kingdom Metazoa; phylum Chordata; class Actinopteri; order Syngnathiformes; family Syngnathidae; genus Syngnathus; species Syngnathus typhle. The sequence continues at coordinate 722,159 of NW_026871941.1, read as the reverse complement.
CGAGCTGAGCACTTTTTCTGAATTGTGCCGCTCCCGTCACTCTGGTTAGGTTGGCATCGAAAAAAACGCTCTCGGGTGCTTTAGAGTGCCGAGTTATTCACTGCGCATGAATAAATGACCACCTCCAACGTTTGGTTTATGTTTTATAAGCATTTTTAATTTTATTGCTTAAATCGCATTTTCTCGGCGAGCTGAGCACTTTTTCTGAATTGTGCCGCTCCCGTCACTCTGGTTAGGTTGGCATCGAAAAAAACGCTCTCGGGTGCTTTAGAGTGCCGAGTTTATCACTGCGCATGAAGAAAGGACCACCTCCAACGTTTGGTTTATGTTTTATAAGCATTTTTAATTTTATTGCTTAAATCGCATTTTCTCGGCGAGCTGAGCACTTTTTCTGAATTGTGCCGCTCCCGTAACTCTGGTTAGGTTGGCATCGAAAAAAACGCTCTCGGGTGCTTTAGAGTGCCGAGTTTATCACTGCGCATGAAGAAATGACCACCTCCAACGTTTGGTTTATTTTTTATAAGCATTTTTAATTTTATTGCTTAAATCGCATTTTCTCGGCGAGCTGAGCACTTTTTCTGAATTGTGCCGCTCCCGTCACTCTGGTTAGGTTGGCATCGAAAAAAACGCTCTCGGGTGCTTTAGAGTGCCGAGTTTATCACTGCGCATGAAGAAATGACCACCTCCAACGTTTGGTTTATGTTTTATAAGCATTTTTAATTTTATTGCTTAAATCGCATTTTCTCGGCGAGCTGAGCACTTTTTCTGAATTGTGCCGCTCCCGTAACTCTGGTTAGGTTGGCATCGAAAAAAACGCTCTCGGGTGCTTTAGAGTGCCGAGTTTATCACTGCACATGAAGAAATGACCACCTCCAACGTTTGGTTTATGTTTTATAAGCATTTTTAATTTTATTGCTTAAATCGCATTTTCTCGGCGAGCTGAGCACTTTTTCTGAATTGTGCCGCTCCCGTCACTCTGGTTAGGTTGGCATCGAAAAACACGCTCTCGGGTGCTTTAGAGTGCCGAGTTTATCACTGCGCATGAAGAAATGACCACCTCCAACGTTTGGTTTATGTTTTATAAGCATTTTTAATTTTATTGCTTAAATCGCATTTTCTCGGCGAGCTGAGCACTTTTTCTGAATTGTGCCGCTCCCGTCACTCTGGTTAGGTTGACATCGAAAAAAACGCTCTCGGGTGCTTTAGAGTGCCGAGTTATTCACTGCGCATGAAGAAATGACCACCTCCAACGTTTGGTTTATGTTTTATAAGCATTTTTAATTTTATTGCTTAAATCGCATTTTCTCGGCAAGCTGAGCACTTTTTCTGAATTGTGCCGCTCCCGTCACTCTGGTTAGGTTGGCATCGAAAAAAACGCTCTCGGGTGCTTTACAGTGCCGAGTTATTCACTGCGCATGAAGAAATGACCACCTCCAACGTTTGGTTTATGTTTTATAAGCATTTTTAATTTTACTGCTTAAATCGCATTTTCTCGGCGAGCTGAGCGCTTTTTCTGAATTGTGCCGCTCCCGTCACTCTCGTTAGGTTGGCATCGAAAAAAACGCTCTCGGGTGCTTTAGAGTGCCGAGTTTATCACTGCGCATGAAGAAATTACCACCTCCAACGTTTGGTTTATGTTTTATAAGCATTTTTAATTTTATTGCTTAAATCGCATTTTCTCGGCGAGCTGAGCACTTTTTCTGAATTGTGCCGCTCCCGTCACTCTGGTTAGGTTGGCATCGAAAAAAACGATCTCGGGTGCTTTAGAGTGCCGAGTTTATCACTGCGCATGAAGAATTGACCACCTCCAACGTTTGGTTTATGTTTTATAAGCATTTTTAGTTTTATTGCTTAAATCGCATTTTCTCGGCGAGCTGAGCACTTTTTCTGAATTGTGCCGCTCCCGTCACTCTGGTTAGGATGGCATCGAAAAAAACGCTCTCGGGTGCTTTAGAGTGCCGAGTTATTCACTGCGCAAGAAGAAATGACCACCTCCAACGTTTGGTTTATGTTTTATAAGCATTTTTAATTTTATTGCTTAAATCGCATTTTCTCGGCGAGCTGAGCGCTTTTTCTGAATTGTGCCGCTCCCGTCACTCTGGTTAGGTAGGCATCGAAAAAAATGCTCTCGGGTGCTTTAGAGTTCCGAGTTTATCACTGCGCATGAAGAAATGACCACCTCCAACGTTTGGTTTATGTTTTATAAGCATTTTTAATTTTATTGCTTAAATCGCATTTTCTCGGCGAGCTGAGCGCTTTTTCTGAATTGTGCCGCTCCCGTCACTCTGGTTAGGTTGGCATCGAAAAAAACGCTCTCGGGTGCTTTAGAGTGCCGAGTTTATCACTGCGCATGAAGAAATGACCACCTCCAACGTTTGGTTTATGTTTAATAAGCATTTTTAATTTTATTGCTTAAATCGCATTTTCTCGGCAAGCTGAGCACTTTTTCTGAATTGTGCCGCTCCCGTCACTCTGGTTAGGTTGGCATCGAAAAAAACGCTCTCGGGTGCTTTAGAGTGCCGAGTTTATCACTGCGCATGAAGAAATGACCACCTCCAACGTTTGGTTTATGTTTTATAAGCATTTTTAATTTTATTGCTTAAATCGCATTTTCTCGGCGAGCTGAGCTATTTTTCTGAATTGTGCCGCTCCCGTCACTCTGGTTAGGTTGGCATCGAAAAAAACGCTCACGGGTGCTTTAGAGTGCCGAGTTTATTACTGCGCATTAAGAAATGACCACCTCCAACGTTTGGTTTATGTTTTATAAGCATTTTTAATTTTATTGCTTAAATCGAATTTTCTCGGCGAGCTGAGCACTTTTTCTGAAGTGTGCCGCTCCCGTCACTCTGGTTAGGTTGGCATCGAAAAAAACGCTCTCGGGTTCTTTAGATTGCCGAGTTATTCACTGCGCATGAAGAAATGACCACCTCCAACGTTTGGTTTATGTTTTATAAGCATTTTTAATTTTATTGCTTAAATCGCATTTTCTCGGCGAGCTGAGCACTTTTTCTGAATTGTGCCGCTCCCGTCACTCTGGTTAGGTTGGCATCGAAAAAAACGCTCTCGGGTGCTTTAGAGTGCCGAGTTTATCACTGCGCATGAAGAAATGACCACCTCCAACGTTTGGTTTATGTTTTATAAGCATTTTTAATTTTATTGCTTAAATCGCATTTTCTCGGCGAGCTGAGCGCTTTTTCTGAATTGTGCCGCTCCCGTAACTCTGGTTAGGTTGGCATCGAAAAAAACGCTCTCGGGTGCTTTAGAGTGCCGAGTTTATCACTGCGCATGAAGAAATGACCACCTCCAACGTTTGGTTTATGTTTTATAAGCATTTTTAATTTTATTGCTTAAATCGCATTTTCTCGGCGAGCTGAGCACTTTTTCTGAATTGTGCCGCTCCCGTCACTCTGGTTAGGTTGGCATCGAAAAAAACGCTCTCGGGTGCTTTAGAGTGCCGAGTTTATTACTGCGCATTAAGAAATGACCACCTCCAACGTTTGGTTTATGTTTTATAAGCATTTTTTAATTTTATTGCTTAAATCGCATTTTCTCGGCGAGCTGAGCACTTTTTCTGAATTGTGCCGCTCCCGTCACTCTGGTTAGGTTGGCATCGAAAAAAACGCTCTCGGGTGCTTTAGAGTGCCGAGTTTATCACTGCGCATGAAGAAATGACCACCTCCAACGTTTGGTTTATGTTTTATAAGCATTTATAATTTTATTGCTTAAATCGCATTTTCTCGGCGAGCTGAGCACTTTTTCTGAATTGTGCCGCTCCCGTCACTCTGGTTAGGTTGGCATCGAAAAAAACGCTCTTGGGTGCTTTAGAGTGCCGAGTTTATCACTGCGCATGAAGAAATGACCACCTCCAACGTTTGGTTTATGTTTTATAAGCATTTTTAATTTTATTGCTTAAATCGCATTTTCTCGACGAGCTGAGCGCTTTTTCTGAATTGTGCCGCTCCCGTAACTCTGGTTAGGTTGGCATTGAAAAAAACGCTCTCGGGTGCTTTAGAGTGCCGAGTTTATCACTGCGCATGAAGAAATGACCACCTCCAACGTTTGGTTTATGTTTTATAAGCATTTTTAATTTTATTGCTTAAATCGCATTTTCTCGGCGAGCTGAGCACTTTTTCTGAATTGTGCCGCTCCCGTCACTCTGGTTAGGTTGGCATCGAAAAAAACGCTCTCGGGTGCTTTAGAGTGCCGAGTTATTCACTGCGCATGAAGAAATGACCACCTCCAACGTTTGGTTTATGTTTTATAAGCATTTTTAGTTTTATTGCTTAAATCGCATTTTCTCGGCGAGCTGAGCACTTTTTCTGAATTGTGCCGCTCCCGTCACTCTGGTTAGGTTGGCATCGAAAAAAACGCTCTCGGGTGCTTTAGAGTGCCGAGTTTATCACTGCGCATGAAGAAATGACCACCTCCAACGTTTGGTTTATGTTTAATAAGCATTTTTAATTTTATTGCTTAAATCGCATTTTCTCGGCGAGCTGAGCACTTTTTCTGAATTGTGCCACTCCCGTCACTCTGGTTAGGTTGGCATCGAAAAAAACGCTCTCGGGTGCTTTAGAGTGCCGAGTTTATTACTGCGCATTAAGAAATGACCACCTCCAACGTTTGGTTTATGTTTTATAAGCATTTTTAATTTTATTGCTTAAATCGCATTTTCTCGGCGAGCTGAGCACTTTTTCTGAATTGTGCCGCTCCCGTCACTCTGGTTAGGTTGGCATCGAAAAAAACGCTCACGGGTGCTTTAGAGTGCCGAGTTTATTACTGCGCATTAAGAAATGACCACCTCCAACGTTTGGTTTATGTTTTATAAGCATTTTTAATTTTATTGCTTAAATCGCATTTTCTCGGCGAGCTGAGCACTTTTTCTGAATTGTGCCGCTCCCGTCACTCTGGTTAGGTTGGCATCGAAAAAAACGCTCTCGGGTGCTTTAGAGTGCCGAGTTATTCACTGCGCATGAAGAAATGACCACCTCCAACGTTTGGTTTATGTTTTATAAGCATTTTTAATTTTATTGCTTAAATCGCAGTTTCTCGGCGAGCTGAGCACTTTTTCTGAATTGTGCCGCTCCCGTCACTCTGGTTAGGTTGGCATCGAAAAAAACGCTCTCGGGTGCTTTAGAGTGCCGAGTTTATCACTGCGCATGAAGAAATGACCACCTCCAACGTTTGGTTTATGTTTTATAAGCATTTTTAATTTTATTGCTTAAATCGCATTTTCTCGGCGAGCTGAGCGCTTTTTCTGAATTGTGCCGCTACCGTCACTCTGGTTAGGTTGGCATCGAAAAAAACGCTCTCGGGTGCTTTAGAGTGCCGAGTTTATCACTGCGCATGAAGAAATGACCACCTCCAACGTTTGGTTTATGTTTTATAAGCATTTTTAATTTTATTGCTTAAATCGCATTTTCTCGGCGAGCTGAGCGCTTTTTCTGAATTGTGCCGCTCCCGTAACTCTGGTTAGGTTGGCATCGAAAAAAACGCTCTCGGGTGCTGTAGAGTGCCGAGTTTATCACTGCGCATGAAGAAATGACCACCTCCAACGTTTGGTTTATGTTTTATAAGCATTTTTAATTTTATTGCTGAAATCGCATTTTCTCGGCGAGCTGAGCACTTTTTCTGAATTGTGCCGCTCCCGTCACTCTGGTTAGGTTGGCATCGAAAAAAACGCTCTCGGGTGCTTTAGAGTGCCGAGTTTATTACTGCGCATTAATAAATGACCACCTCCAACGTTTGGTTTATGTTTTATAAGCATTTTTAATTTTATTGCTTAAATCGCATTTTCTCGGCGAGCTGAGCACTTTTTCTGAATTGTGCCGCTCCCGTCACTCTGGTTAGGTTGGCATCGAAAAAAACGCTCTCGGGTGCTTTAGAGTGCCGAGTTTATCACTGCGCATGAAGAAATGACCACCTCCAACGTTTGGTTTATGTTTTATAAGCATTTTTAATTTTATTGCTTAAATCGCATTTTCTCGGCGAGCTGAGCGCTTTTTCTGAATTGTGCCGCTCCCGTAACTCTGGTTAGGTTGGCATCGAAAAAAAAGCTCTCGGGTGCTTTAGAGTGCCGAGTTTATCACTGCGCATGAAGAAATGACCACTTCCAACGTTTGGTTTATGTTTTATAAGCATTTTTAATTTTTTTGCTTAAATCGCATTTTCTAGGCGAGCTGCGCACTTTTTCTGAATTGTGCCGCTCCCGTCACTCTGGTTAGGTTGGCATCGAAAAAAACGCTCTCGGGTGCTTTAGAGTGCCGAGTTTATTACTGCGCATTAAGAAATGACCACCTCCAACGTTTGGTTTATGTTTTATAAGCATTTTTAATTTTATTGCTTAAATCGCATTTTCTCGGCGAGCTGAGCACTTTTTCTGAATTGTGCCGCTCCCGTCACTCTGGTTAGGTTGGCATCGAAAAAAACGCTCTCGGGTGCTTTAGAGTGCCGAGTTTATCACTGCGCATGAAGAAATGACCACCTCCAACGTTTGGTTTATGTTTTATAAGCATTTTTAATTTTATTGCTTAAATCGCATTTTCTCGGCGAGCTGAGCACGTTTTCTGAATTGTGCCGCTCCTGTCACTCTGGTTAGGTTGGCATCCAAAAAAACGCTCTTGGGTGCTTTAGAGTGCCGAGTTATTCACTGCGCATGAAGAAATGACCACCTCCAACGTTTGGTTTATGTTTTATAAGCATTTTTAATTTTATTGCTTAAATCGCATTTTCTCGGCGAGCTGAGCACTTTTTCTGAATTGTGCCGCTCCCGTCACTCTGGTTAGGTTGGAATCGAAAAAAACGCTCTCGGGTGCTTTAGAGTGCCGAGTTATTCACTGCGCATGAAGAAATGACCACCTCCAACGTTTGGTTTATGTTTTATAAGCATTTTTAATTTTATTGCTTAAATCGCATTTTTTTGGCGAGCTGAGCACTTTTTCTGAATTGTTCCGCTCCCGTCACTCTGGTTAGGTTGGCATCGAAAAAAACGCTCTCGGGTGCTTTAGAATGCCGAGTTTATCACTGCGCATGAAGAAATGACCACCTCCAACGTTTGGTTTATGTTTTATAAGCATTTTTAATTTTATTTCTTAAATCGCATTTTCTCGGCGAGCTGAGCACTTTTTCTGAATTGTGCCGCTCCTGTCACTCTGGTTAGGTTGGCATCCAAAAAAACGCTCTTGGGTGCTTTAGAGTGCCGAGTTATTCACTGCGCATGAAGAAATGACCACCTCCAACGTTTGGTTTATGTTTTATAAGCATTTTTAATTTTATTGCTTAAATCGCATTTTCTCGGCGAGCTGAGCACTTTTTCTGAATTGTGCCGCTCCCGTCACTCTGGTTAGGTTGGCATCGAAAAAAAACGCTCTCGGGTGCTTTAGAGTGCCGAGTTCATCACTGCGCATGAAGAAATTACCACCTCCAACGTTTGGTTTATGTTTTATAAGCATTTTTAATTTTATTGCTTAAATCGCATTTTTTTGGCGAGCTGAGCACTTTTTCTGAATTGTGCCGCTCCCGTCACTCTGGTTAGGTTGGCATCGAAAAAAACGCTCTCGGGTGCTTTGGAGTGCCGAGTTTATCACTGCGCATGAAGAAATGACCACCTCCAACGTTTGGTTTATGTTTTATAAGCAATTTTAATTTTATTGCTTAAATCGTATTTTCTCGGCGAGCTGAGCACTTTTTCTGAATTGTGCCGCTCCTGTCACTCTGGTTAGGTTGGCATCCAAAAAAACGCTCTTGGGTGCTTTAGAGTGCCGAGTTTATCACTGCGCATGAAGAAATGACCACCTCCAACGTTTGGTTTATGTTTTATAAGCATTTTTAATTTTATTGCTTGAATCGCATTTTCTCGGCGAGCTGAGCACTTTTTCTGAATTGTGCCGCTCCCGTCACTCTGGTTAGGTTGGCATCGAAAAAAACGCTCTCGGGTGCTTTAGAGTGCCGAGTTTATCACTGCGCATGAAGAAATGACCACCTCCAACGTTTGGTTTATGTTTTATAAGCATTTTTAATTTTATTGCTTAAATCGCATTTTCTCGGCGAGCTGAGCACTTTTTCTGAATTGTGCCGCTCCCGTCACTCTGGTTAGGTTGGCATCGAAAAAAACGCTCTCGGGTGCTTTAGAGTGCCGAGTTTATTACTGCGCATTAAGAAATGACCACCTCCAACGTTTGGTTTATGTTTTATAAGCATTTTTAATTTTATTGCTTAAATCGCATTTTCTCGGCGAGCTGAGCACTTTTTCTGAATTGTGCCGCTCCCGTCACTCTGGTTAGGTTGGCATCGAAAAAAACGCTCTCGGGTGCTTTAGAGTGCCGAGTTTATCACTGCGCATGAAGAAATGACCACCTCCAACGTTTGGTTTATGTTTTATAAGCATTTTTAATTTTATTGCTTAAATCGCATTTTCTCGGCGAGCTGAGCGCTTTTTCTGAATTGTGCCGCTCCCGTCACTCTGGTTAGGTTGGCATCGGAAAAAACGCTCTCGGGTGCTTTAGAGTGCCGAGTTTATCACTGCGCATGAAGAAATGACCACCTCTAACGTTTGGTTTATGTTTTATAAGCATTTTTAATTTTATTGCTTAAATCGCATTTTCTCGGCGAGCTGAGCGCTTTTTCTGAATTGTGCCGCTCCCGTAACTCTGGTTAGGTTGGCATCGAAAAAAAAGCTCTCGGGTGCTTTAGAGTGCCGAGTTTATCACTGCGCATGAAGAAATGACCACTTCCAACGTTTGGTTTATGTTTTATAAGCATTTTTAATTTTATTGCTTAAATCGCATTTTCTCGGCGAGCTGCGCACGTTTTCTGAATTGTGCCGCTCCCGTCACTCTGGTTAGGTTGGCATTGAAAAAAACGCTCTCGGGTGCTTTAGAGTGCCGAGTTTATTACTGCGCATGAAGAAATTACCACCTCCAACGTTTGGTTTATGTTTTATAAGCATTTTTAATTTTATTGCTTAAATCGCATTTTCTCGGCGAGCTGAGCACTTTTTCTGAATTGTGCCGCTCCCGTCACTCTGGTTAGATTGGCATCGAAAAAAACGCTCTCGGGTGCTTTAGAGTGCCGAGTTTATCACTGCGCATGAAGAAATGACCACCTCCAACGTTTGGTTTATGTTTTATAAGCATTTTTAATTTTATTGCTTAAATCGCATTTTCTCGGCGAGCTAAGCACTTTTTCTGAATTGTGCCGCTCCCGTCACTCTGGTTAGGTTGGCATTGAAAAAAACGCTCTCGGGTGCTTTAGAGTGCCGAGTTATTCACTGCGCATGAAGAAATGACCACCTCCAACGTTTGATTTATGTTTTATAAGCATTTTTAATTTTATTGCTTAAATCGCATTTTCTCGGCGAGCTGAGCGCTTTTTCTGAATTGTGCCGCTCCCGTAACTCTGGTTAGGTTGGCATCGAAAAAAACGCTCTCGGGTGCTGTAGAGTGCCGAGTTTATCACTGCGCATGAAGAAATGACCACCTCCAACGTTTGGTTTATGTTTTATAAGCATTTTTAATTTTATTGCTTAAATCGCATTTTCTCGGCGAGCTGAGCACTTTTTCTGAATTGTGCCGCTCCCGTCACTCTGGTTAGGTTGGCATCGAAAAAAAACGCTCTCGGGTGCTTAAGAGTGCCGAGTTCATCACTGCGCATGAAGAAATGACCACCTCCAACGTTTGGTTTATGTTTTATAAGCATTTTTAATTTTATTGCTTAAATCGCATTTTCTCGGCGAGCTGAGCACTTTTTCTGAATTGTGCCGCTCCCGTCACTCTGGTTAGGTTGGCATCGAAAAAAACGCTCTCGGGTGCTTTAGAGTGCCGAGTTTATCACTGCGCATGAAGAAATGACCACCTCCAACGTTTGGTTTATGTTTTATAAGCATTTTTAATTTTATTGCATAAATCGCATTTTCTCGGCGAGCTGAGCACTTTTTCTGAATTGTGCCGCTCCCGTCACTCTGGTTAAGTTGGCATCGAAAAAAACGCTCTCGGGTGCTTTAGAGTGCCGAGTTATTCACTGCGCATGAAGAAATGACCACCTCCAACGTTTGGTTTATGTTTTATAAGCATTTTTAATTTTATTGCTTAAATCGCATTTTCTCGGCGAGCTGAGCACTTTTTCTGAATTGTGCCGCTCCCGTCACTCTGGTTAGGTTGGCATCGACAAAAACGCTCTCGGGTGCTTTAGAGTGCCGAGTTTATCACTGCGCATGAAGAAATGACCACCTCCAACGTTTGGTTTATGTTTTATAAGCATTTTTAATTTTATTGCTTAAATCGCATTTTCTCGGCGAGCTGAGCACTTTTTCTGAATTGTGCCGCTCCCGTCACTCTGGTTAGGTTGGCATCGAAAAAAAAACGCTCTCGGGTGCTTTAGAGTGCCGAGTTCATCACTGCGCATGAAGAAATGACCACCTCCAACGTTTGGTTTATGTTTTATAAGCATTTTTAATTTTATTGCTTAAATCGCATTTTTTTGGCGAGCTGAGCACTTTTTCTGAATTGTGCCGCTCCCGTCACTCTGGTTGGGTTGGCATCGAAAAAAACGCTCTCGGGTGCTTTAGAGTGCCGAGTTTATCACTGCGCATTAAGAAATGACCACCTCTAATGTTTGGTTTATGTTTTATAAGCATTTTTAATTTCATTGCTTAAATCGCATTTTCTCGGCGAGCTGAGCAATTTTCCTGTATTGTGCCGCTCCTGTCACTCTGGTTAGGTTGGCATCCAAAAAAACGCTCTTGGGTGCTTTAGAGTGCCGAGTTATTCACTGCGCATGAAGAAATGACCACCTCCAACGTTTGGTTTATGTTTTATAAGCATTTTTAATTTTATTGCTTAAATCGCATTTTCTCGGCGAGCTGAGCACTTTTTCTGAATTGTGCCGCTCCCGTCACTCTGGTTAGGTTGGCATCGAAAAAAACGCTCTCGGGTGATTTAGAGTGCCGAGTTTATCACTGCGCATGAAGAAATGACCACCTCCAACGTTTGGTTTATGTTTTATAAGCATTTTTAATTTTATTGCTTAAATCGCATTTTCTCGGCGAGCTGAGCGCTTTTTCTGAATTGTGCCGCTCCCGTCACTCTGGTTAGGTTGGCATCGAAAAAAACGCTCTCGGGTGCTTTAGAGTGCCGAGTTATTCACTGCGCATGAAGAAATGACCACCTCCAACGTTTGGTTTATGTTTTATAAGCATTTTTAATTTTATTGCTTAAATCGCATTTTCTCGGCGAGCTGAGCACTTTTTCTGAATTGTGCCGCTCCCGTCACTCTGGTTAGGTTGGCATCGAAAAAAACGCTCTCGGGTGCTTTAGAGTGCCGAGTTTATCACTGCGCATGAAGAAATGACCACCTCCAACGTTTGGTTTATGTTTTATAAGCATTTATAATTTTATTGCTTAAATCGCATTTTCTCGGCGAGCTGAGCGCTTTTTCTGAATTGTGCCGCTCCCGTCACTCTGGTTAGGTTGGCATCGAAAAAAACGCTCTTGGGTGCTTTAGAGTGCCGAGTTTATCACTGCGCATGAAGAAATGACCACCTCCAACGTTTGGTTTATGTTTTATAAGCATTTTTAATTTTATTGCTTAAATCGCATTTTCTCGACGAGCTGAGCGCTTTTTCTGAATTGTGCCGCTCCCGTAACTCTGGTTAGGTTGGCATTGAAAAAAACGCTCTCGGGTGCTTTAGAGTGCCGAGTTTATCACTGCGCATGAAGAAATGACCACCTCCAACGTTTGGTTTATGTTTTATAAGCATTTTTAATTTTATTGCTTAAATCGCATTTTCTCGGCGAGCTGAGCACTTTTTCTGAATTGTGCCGCTCCCGTCACTCTGGTTAGGTTGGCATCGAAAAAAAACGCTCTCGGGTGCTTTAGAGTGCCGAGTTCATCACTGCGCATGAAGAAATGACCACCTCCAACGTTTGGTTTATGTTTTATAAGCATTTTTTATTTTATTGCTTAAATCGCATTTTCTCGGCGAGCTGAGCACTTTTTCTGAATTGTGCCGCTCCCGTCACTCTGGTTAGGTTGGCATCGAAAAAAACGCTCTCGGGTGCTTTAGAGTGCCGAGTTTATCACTGCGCATGAAGAAATGACCACCTCCAACGTTTGGTTTATGTTTTATAAGCATTTTTAATTTTATTGCATAAATCGCATTTTCTCGGCGAGCTGAGCACTTTTTCTGAATTGTGCCGCTCCCGTCACTCTGGTTAAGTTGGCATCGAAAAAAACGCTCTCGGGTGCTTTAGAGTGCCGAGTTATTCACTGCGCATGAAGAAATGACCACCTCCAACGTTTGGTTTATGTTTTATAAGCATTTTTAATTTTATTGCTTAAATCGCATTTTCTCGGCGAGCTGAGCACTTTTTCTGAATTGTGCCGCTCCCGTCACTCTGGTTAGGTTGGCATCGACAAAAACGCTCTCGGGTGCTTTAGAGTGCCGAGTTTATCACTGCGCATGAAGAAATGACCACCTCCAACGTTTGGTTTATGTTTTATAAGCATTTTTAATTTTATTGCTTAAATCGCATTTTCTCGGCGAGCTGAGCACTTTTTCTGAATTGTGCCGCTCCCGTCACTCTGGTTAGGTTGGCATCGAAAAAAAACGCTCTCGGGTGCTTTAGAGTGCCGAGTTCATCAATGCGCATGAAGAAATGACCACCTCCAACGTTTGGTTTATGTTTTATAAGCATTTTTAATTTTATTGCTTAAATCGCATTTTTTTGGCGAGCTGAGCACTTTTTCTGAATTGTGCCGCTCCCGTCACTCTGGTTAGGTTGGCATCGAAAAAAACGCTCTCGGGTGCTTTAGAGTGCCGAGTTTATCACTGCGCATTAAGAAATGACCACCTCTAATGTTTGGTTTATGTTTTATAAGCATTTTTAATTTCATTGCTTAAATCGCATTTTCTCGGCGAGCTGAGCAATTTTCCTGTATTGTGCCGCTCCTGTCACTCTGGTTAGGTTGGCATCCAAAAAAACGCTCTTGGGTGCTTTAGAGTGCCGAGTTATTCACTGCGCATGAAGAAATGACCACCTCCAACGTTTGGTTTATGTTTTATAAGCATTTTTAATTTTATTGCTTAAATCGCATTTTCTCGGCGAGCTGAGCACTTTTTCTGAATTGTGCCGCTCCCGTCACTCTGGTTAGGTTGGCATCGAAAAAAACGCTCTCGGGTGATTTAGAGTGCCGAGTTTATCACTGCGCATGAAGAAATGACCACCTCCAACGTTTGGTTTATGTTTTATAAGCATTTTTAATTTTATTGCTTAAATCGCATTTTCTCGGCGAGCTGAGCGCTTTTTCTGAATTGTGCCGCTCCCGTCACTCTGGTTAGGTTGGCATCGAAAAAAACGCTCTCGGGTGCTTTAGAGTGCCGAGTTATTCACTGCGCATGAAGAAATGACCACCTCCAACGTTTGGTTTATGTTTTATAAGCATTTTTAATTTTATTGCTTAAATCGCATTTTCTCGGCGAGCTGAGCACTTTTTCTGAATTGTGCCGCTCCCGTCACTCTGGTTAGGTTGGCATCGACAAAAACGCTCTCGGGTGCTTTAGAGTGCCGAGTTTATCACTGCGCATGAAGAAATGACCACCTCCAACGTTTGGTTTATGTTTTATAAGCATTTTTAATTTTATTGCTTAAATCGCATTTTCTCGGCGAGCTGAGCACTTTTTCTGAATTGTGCCGCTCCCGTCACTCTGGTTAGGTTGGCATCGAAAAAAAACGCTCTCGGGTGCTTTAGAGTGCCGAGTTCATCACTGCGCATGAAGAAATGACCACCTCCAACGTTTGGTTTATGTTTTATAAGCATTTTTAATTTTATTGCTTAAATCACATTTTTTTGGCGAGCTGAGCACTTTTTCTGAATTGTGCCGCTCCCGTCACTCTGGTTAGGTTGGCATCGAAAAAAACGCTCTCGTGTGCTTTAGAGTGCCGAGTTTATCACTGTGCATGAAGAAATGACCACCTCCAACGTTTGGTTTATGTTTTATAAGCATTTTTAATTTTATTGCTTAAATCGCATTTTCTCGGCGAGCTGAGCGCTTTTTCTGAATTGTGCCGCTCCCGTCACTCTGGTTAAGTTGGCATCGAAAAAAACGCTCTCGGGTGCTTTAGAGTGCCGAGTTTATCACTGTGCATGAAGAAATTACCACCTCCAACGTTTGGTTTATGTTTTATAAGCATTTTTAATTTTATTGCTTAAATCGCATTTTCTCGGCGAGCTGAGCACTTTTTCTGAATTGTGCCGCTCCCGTCACTCTGGTTAGGTTGGCATCGAAAAAAACGCTCTCGGGTGCTTTAGAGTGCCGAGTTATTCACTGCGCATGAAGAAATGACCACCTCCAACGTTTGGTTTATGTTTTATAAGCATTTTTAATTTTATTGCTTAAATCGCATTTTCTCGGCGAGCTGAGCACTTTTTCTGAATTGTGCCGCTCCCGTCACTCTGGTTAGGTTGGCATCGAAAAAAACGCTCTCGGGTGCTTTAGAGTGCCGAGTTTATCACTGCGCATGAAGAAATGACCACCTCCAACGTTTGGTTTATGTTTAATAAGCATTTTTAATTTTATTGCTTAAATCGCATTTTCTCGGCAAGCTGAGCACTTTTTCTGAATTGTGCCGCTCCCGTCACTCTGGTTAGGTTGGCATCGAAAAAAACGCTCTCGGGTGCTTTAGAGTGCCGAGTTTATCACTGCGCATGAAGAAATGACCACCTCCAACGTTTGGTTTATGTTTTATAAGCATTTTTAATTTTATTGCTTAAATCGCATTTTCTCGGCGAGCTGAGCACTTTTTCTGAATTGTGCCGCTCCCGTCACTCTGGTTAGGTTGGCATCAAAAAAAACGCTCACGGGTGCTTTAGAGTGCCAAGTTTATTACTGCGCATTAAGAAATGACCACCTCCAACGTTTGGTTTATGTTTTATAAGCATTTTTAATTTTATTGCTTAAATCGCATTTTCTCGGCGAGCTGAGCACTTTTTCTGAATTGTGCCGCTCCCGTCACTCTGGTTAGGTTGGCATCGAAAAAAACGCTCTCGGGTGCTTTAGATTGCCGAGTTATTCACTGCGCATGAAGAAATGACCACCTCCAACGTTTGGTTTATGTTTTATAAGCATTTTTAGTTTTATTGCTTAAATCGCATTTTCTCGGCGAGCTGAGCACTTTTTCTGAATTGTGCCGCTCCCGTCACTCTGGTTAGGATGGCATCGAAAAAAACGCTCTCGGGTGCTTTAGAGTGCCGAGTTTATCACTGCGCATGAAGAAATTACCACCTCCAACGTTTGGTTTATGTTTTATAAGCATTTTTAATTTTATTGCTTAAATCGCATTTTCTCGGCGAGCTGAGCGCTTTTTCTGAATTGTGCCGCTCCCGTCACTCTGGTTAGGTTGGCATAGAAAAAAACGCTCTCGGGTGCTTTAGAGTGCCGAGTTTATCACTGCGCATGAAGAAATGACCACCTCAAACGTTTGGTTTATGTTTTATAAGCATTTTTAATTTTATTGCTTAAATCGCATTTTCTCGGCGAGCTGAGCACTTTTTCTGAATTGTGCCGCTCCCGTCACTCTGGTTAGGTTGGCATCGAAAAAAAAACGCTCTCGGGTGCTTTAGAGTGCCGAGTTCATCACTGCGCATGAAGAAATGACCACCTCCAACGTTTGGTTTATGTTTTATAAGCATTTTTAATTTTATTGCTTAAATCGCATTTTTTTGGCGAGCTGAGCACTTTTTCTGAATTGTGCCGCTCCCGTCACTCTGGTTGGGTTGGCATCGAAAAAAACGCTCTCGGGTGCTTTAGAGTGCCGAGTTTATCACTGCGCATTAAGAAATGACCACCTCTAATGTTTGGTTTATGTTTTATAAGCATTTTTAATTTCATTGCTTAAATCGCATTTTCTCGGCGAGCTGAGCAATTTTCCTGTATTGTGCCGCTCCTGTCACTCTGGTTAGGTTGGCATCCAAAAAAACGCTCTTGGGTGCTTTAGAGTGCCGAGTTATTCACTGCGCATGAAGAAATGACCACCTCCAACGTTTGGTTTATGTTTTATAAGCATTTTTAATTTTATTGCTTAAATCGCATTTTCTCGGCGAGCTGAGCACTTTTTCTGAATTGTGCCGCTCCCGTCACTCTGGTTAGGTTGGCATCGAAAAAAACGCTCTCGGGTGATTTAGAGTGCCGAGTTTATCACTGCGCATGAAGAAATGACCACCTCCAACGTTTGGTTTATGTTTTATAAGCATTTTTAATTTTATTGCTTAAATCGCATTTTCTCGGCGAGCTGAGCGCTTTTTCTGAATTGTGCCGCTCCCGTCACTCTGGTTAGGTTGGCATCGAAAAAAACGCTCTCGGGTGCTTTAGAGTGCCGAGTTATTCACTGCGCATGAAGAAATGACCACCTCCAACGTTTGGTTTATGTTTTATAAGCATTTTTAATTTTATTGCTTAAATCGCATTTTCTCGGCGAGCTGAGCACTTTTTCTGAATTGTGCCGCTCCCGTCACTCTGGTTAGGTTGGCATCGAAAAAAACGCTCTCGGGTGCTTTAGAGTGCCGAGTTTATCACTGCGCATGAAGAAATGACCACCTCCAACGTTTGGTTTATGTTTTATAAGCATTTATAATTTTATTGCTTAAATCGCATTTTCTCGGCGAGCTGAGCGCTTTTTCTGAATTGTGCCGCTCCCGTCACTCTGGTTAGGTTGGCATCGAAAAAAACGCTCTTGGGTGCTTTAGAGTGCCGAGTTTATCACTGCGCATGAAGAAATGACCACCTCCAACGTTTGGTTTATGTTTTATAAGCATTTTTAATTTTATTGCTTAAATCGCATTTTCTCGACGAGCTGAGCGCTTTTTCTGAATTGTGCCGCTCCCGTAACTCTGGTTAGGTTGGCATTGAAAAAAACGCTCTCGGGTGCTTTAGAGTGCCGAGTTTATCACTGCGCATGAAGAAATGACCACCTCCAACGTTTGGTTTATGTTTTATAAGCATTTTTAATTTTATTGCTTAAATCGCATTTTCTCGGCGAGCTGAGCACTTTTTCTGAATTGTGCCGCTCCCGTCACTCTGGTTAGGTTGGCATCGAAAAAAAACGCTCTCGGGTGCTTTAGAGTGCCGAGTTCATCACTGCGCATGAAGAAATGACCACCTCCAACGTTTGGTTTATGTTTTATAAGCATTTTTTATTTTATTGCTTAAATCGCATTTTCTCGGCGAGCTGAGCACTTTTTCTGAATTGTGCCGCTCCCGTCACTCTGGTTAGGTTGGCATCGAAAAAAACGCTCTTGGGTGCTTTAGAGTGCCGAGTTTATCACTGCGCATGAAGAAATGACCACCTCCAACGTTTGGTTTATGTTTTATAAGCATTTTTAATTTTATTGCATAAATCGCATTTTCTCGGCGAGCTGAGCACTTTTTCTGAATTGTGCCGCTCCCGTCACTCTGGTTAAGTTGGCATCGAAAAAAACGCTCTCGGGTGCTTTAGAGTGCCGAGTTATTCACTGCGCATGAAGAAATGACCACCTCCAACGTTTGGTTTATGTTTTATAAGCATTTTTAATTTTATTGCTTAAATCGCATTTTCTCGGCGAGCTGAGCACTTTTTCTGAATTGTGCCGCTCCCGTCACTCTGGTTAGGTTGGCATCGACAAAAACGCTCTCGGGTGCTTTAGAGTGCCGAGTTTATCACTGCGCATGAAGAAATGACCACCTCCAACGTTTGGTTTATGTTTTGTAAGCATTTTTAATTTTATTGCTTAAATCGCATTTTCTCGGCGAGCTGAGCACTTTTTCTGAATTGTGCCGCTCCCGTCACTCTGGTTAGGTTGGCATCGAAAAAAAACGCTCTCGGGTGCTTTAGAGTGCCGAGTTCATCAATGCGCATGAAGAAATGACCACCTCCAACGTTTGGTTTATGTTTTATAAGCATTTTTAATTTTATTGCTTAAATCGCATTTTTTTGGCGAGCTGAGCACTTTTTCTGAATTGTGCCGCTCCCGTCACTCTGGTTAGGTTGGCATCGAAAAAAACGCTCTCGGGTGCTTTAGAGTGCCGAGTTTATCACTGCGCATTAAGAAATGACCACCTCTAATGTTTGGTTTATGTTTTATAAGCATTTTTAATTTCATTGCTTAAATCGCATTTTCTCGGCGAGCTGAGCAATTTTCCTGTATTGTGCCGCTCCTGTCACTCTGGTTAGGTTGGCATCCAAAAAAACGCTCTTGGGTGCTTTAGAGTGCCGAGTTATTCACTGCGCATGAAGAAATGACCACCTCCAACGTTTGGTTTATGTTTTATAAGCATTTTTAATTTTATTGCTTAAATCGCATTTTCTCGGCGAGCTGAGCACTTTTTCTGAATTGTGCCGCTCCCGTCACTCTGGTTAGGTTGGCATCGAAAAAAACGCTCTCGGGTGATTTAGAGTGCCGAGTTTATCACTGCGCATGAAGAAATGACCACCTCCAACGTTTGGTTTATGTTTTATAAGCATTTTTAATTTTATTGCTTAAATCGCATTTTCTCGGCGAGCTGAGCGCTTTTTCTGAATTGTGCCGCTCCCGTCACTCTGGTTAGGTTGGCATCGAAAAAAACGCTCTCGGGTGCTTTAGAGTGCCGAGTTATTCACTGCGCATGAAGAAATGACCACCTCCAACGTTTGGTTTATGTTTTATAAGCATTTTTAATTTTATTGCTTAAATCGCATTTTCTCGGCGAGCTGAGCACTTTTTCTGAATTGTGCCGCTCCCGTCACTCTGGTTAGGTTGGCATCGACAAAAACGCTCTCGGGTGCTTTAGAGTGCCGAGTTTATCACTGCGCATGAAGAAATGACCACCTCCAACGTTTGGTTTATGTTTTATAAGCATTTTTAATTTTATTGCTTAAATCGCATTTTCTCGGCGAGCTGAGCACTTTTTCTGAATTGTGCCGCTCCCGTCACTCTGGTTAGGTTGGCATCGAAAAAAAACGCTCTCGGGTGCTTTAGAGTGCCGAGTTCATCACTGCGCATGAAGAAATGACCACCTCCAACGTTTGGTTTATGTTTTATAAGCATTTTTAATTTTATTGCTTAAATCACATTTTTTTGGCGAGCTGAGCACTTTTTCTGAATTGTGCCGCTCCCGTCACTCTGGTTAGGTTGGCATCGAAAAAAACGCTCTCGTGTGCTTTAGAGTGCCGAGTTTATCACTGTGCATGAAGAAATGACCACCTCCAACGTTTGGTTTATGTTTTATAAGCATTTTTAATTTTATTGCTTAAATCGCATTTTCTCGGCGAGCTGAGCGCTTTTTCTGAATTGTGCCGCTCCCGTCACTCTGGTTAAGTTGGCATCGAAAAAAACGCTCTCGGGTGCTTTAGAGTGCCGAGTTTATCACTGTGCATGAAGAAATTACCACCTCCAACGTTTGGTTTATGTTTTATAAGCATTTTTAATTTTATTGCTTAAATCGCATTTTCTCGGCGAGCTGAGCACTTTTTCTGAATTGTGCCGCTCCCGTCACTCTGGTTAGGTTGGCATCGAAAAAAACGCTCTCGGGTGCTTTAGAGTGCCGAGTTATTCACTGCGCATGAAGAAATGACCACCTCCAACGTTTGGTTTATGTTTTATAAGCATTTTTAATTTTATTGCTTAAATCGCATTTTCTCGGCGAGCTGAGCACTTTTTCTGAATTGTGCCGCTCCCGTCACTCTGGTTAGGTTGGCATCGAAAAAAACGCTCTCGGGTGCTTTAGAGTGCCGAGTTTATCACTGCGCATGAAGAAATGACCACCTCCAACGTTTGGTTTATGTTTAATAAGCATTTTTAATTTTATTGCTTAAATCGCATTTTCTCGGCAAGCTGAGCACTTTTTCTGAATTGTGCCGCTCCCGTCACTCTGGTTAGGTTGGCATCGAAAAAAACGCTCTCGGGTGCTTTAGAGTGCCGAGTTTATCACTGCGCATGAAGAAATGACCACCTCCAACGTTTGGTTTATGTTTTATAAGCATTTTTAATTTTATTGCTTAAATCGCATTTTCTCGGCGAGCTGAGCACTTTTTCTGAATTGTGCCGCTCCCGTCACTCTGGTTAGGTTGGCATAAAAAAAAACGCTCACGGGTGCTTTAGAGTGCCAAGTTTATTACTGCGCATTAAGAAATGACCACCTCCAACGTTTGGTTTATGTTTTATAAGCATTTTTAATTTTATTGCTTAAATCGCATTTTCTCGGCGAGCTGAGCACTTTTTCTGAATTGTGCCGCTCCCGTCACTCTGGTTAGGTTGGCATCGAAAAAAACGCTCTCGGGTGCTTTAGATTGCCGAGTTATTCACTGCGCATGAAGAAATGACCACCTCCAACGTTTGGTTTATGTTTTATAAGCATTTTTAGTTTTATTGCTTAAATCGCATTTTCTCGGCGAGCTGAGCACTTTTTCTGAATTGTGCCGCTCCCGTCACTCTGGTTAGGATGGCATCGAAAAAAACGCTCTCGGGTGCTTTAGAGTGCCGAGTTTATCACTGCGCATGAAGAAATTACCACCTCCAACGTTTGGTTTATGTTTTATAAGCATTTTTAATTTTATTGCTTAAATCGCATTTTCTCGGCGAGCTGAGCGCTTTTTCTGAATTGTGCCGCTCCCGTCACTCTGGTTAGGTTGGCATAGAAAAAAACGCTCTCGGGTGCTTTAGAGTGCCGAGTTTATCACTGCGCATGAAGAAATGACCACCTCAAACGTTTGGTTTATGTTTTATAAGCATTTTTAATTTTATTGCTTAAATCGCATTTTCTCGGCGAGCTGAGCGCTTTTTCTGAATTGTGCCGCTCCCGTAACTCTGGTTAGGTTGGCATCGAAAAAAACGCTCTCGGGTGCTTTAGAGTGCCGAGTCTATCACTGCGCATGAAGAAATGACCACCTCCAACGTTTGGTTTATGTTTTATAAGCATTTTTAATTTTATTGCTTAAATCGCATTTTCTCGGCGAGCTGAGCACTTTTTCTGAATTGTGCCGCTCCCGTCACTCTGGTTAGGTTGGCATCGAAAAAACGCTCTCGGGTGCTTTAGAGTGCCGAGTTTATTACTGCGCATTAAGAAATGACCACCTCCAACGTTTGGTTTATGTTTTATAAGCATTTTTAATTTTATTGCTTAAATCGCATTTTCTCGGCGAGCTGAGCGCTTTTTCTGAATTGTGCCGCTCCCGTCACTCTGGTTAGGTTGGCATCGAAAAAAACGCTCTCCGGTGCTTTAGAGTGCCGAGTTTATCACTGCGCATGAAGAAATTACCACCTCCAACGTTTGGTTTATGTTTTATAAGCATTTTTAATTTTATTGCTTAAATCGCATTTTCTCGGCGAGCTGAGCACTTTTTCTGAATTGTGCCGCTCCCGTCACTCTGGTTAGATTGGCATTGAAAAAAACGCTCTCGGGTGCTTTAGAGTGCCGAGTTTATCACTGCGCATGAAGAAATGACCACCTCCAACGTTTGGTTTATGTTTTATAAGCATTTTTAATTTTATTGCTTAAATCGCATTTTCTCGGCGAGCTAAGCACTTTTTCTGAATTGTGCCGCTCCCGTCACTCTGGTTAGGTTGGCATCGAAAAAAACGCTCTCGGGTGCTTTAGAGTGCCGAGTTATTCACTGCGCATGAAGAAATGACCACCTCCAACGTTTGATTTATGTTTTATAAGCATTTTTAATTTTATTGCTTAAATCGCATTTTCTCGGCGAGCTGAGCACTTTTTCTGAATTGTGCCGCTCCCGTCACTCTGGTTAGGTTGGCATCGAAAAAAACGCTCTCGGGTGCTTTAGAGTGCCGAGTTTATCACTGCGCATGAAGAAATGACCACCTCCAACGTTTGGTTTATGTTTAATAAGCATTTTTTATTTTATTGCTTAAATCTCATTTTCTCGGCGAGCTGAGCACTTTTTCTAAATTGTGCCGCTCCCGTCACTCTGGTTAGGTTGGCATCGAAAAAAACGCTCTCGGGTGCTTTAGAGTGCCGAGTTATTCACTGCGCATGAATAAATGACCACC
Organism: Syngnathus typhle; assembly: GCF_033458585.1. Classification (NCBI taxonomy): domain Eukaryota; kingdom Metazoa; phylum Chordata; class Actinopteri; order Syngnathiformes; family Syngnathidae; genus Syngnathus; species Syngnathus typhle. The sequence continues at coordinate 700,145 of NW_026871941.1, read as the reverse complement.
TCCAACGTTTGGTTTATGTTTTATAAGCATTTTTAATTTTATTGCTTAAATCGCATTTTCTCGGCGAGCTGAGCACTTTTTCTGAATTGTGCCGCTCCCGTCACTCTGGTTAGGTTGGCATCGAAAAAAACGCTCTCGGGTGCTTTAGAGTGCCGAGTTTATCACTGCGCATGAAGAAAGGACCACCTCCAACGTTTGGTTTATGTTTTATAAGCATTTTTAATTTTATTGATTAAATCGCATTTTCTCGGCGAGCTGAGCACTTTTTCTGAATTGTGCCGCTCCCGTCACTCTGGTTAGGTTGGCATCGAAAAAAACGCTCTCGGGTGCTTTAGAGTGCCGAGTTTATCACTGCGCATGAAGAAATGACCACCTCCAACGTTTGGTTTATGTTTTATAAGCATTTTTAATTTTATTGCTTAAATCGCATTTTCTCGGCGAGCTGAGCGCTTTTTCTGAATTGTGCCGCTCCCGTCACTCTGGTTAGGTTGGCATGGAAAAACACGCTCTCGGGTGCTTTAGAGTGCCAGTTTATCACTGCGCATGAAGAAATGACCACCTCCAACGTTTGGTTTATGTTTTATAAGCATTTTTAGTTTTATTGCTTAAATCGCATTTTCTCGGCGAGCTGAGCACTTTTTCTGAATTGTGCCGCTCCCGTCACTCTGGTTAGGTTGGCATCGAAAAAAACGCTCTCGGGTGCTTTAGAGTGCCGAGTTATTCACTGCGCATGAAGAAATGACCATCTCCAACGTTTGGTTTATGTTTAATAAGCATTTTTAATTTTATTGCTTAAATCGCATTTTCTCGGCGAGCTGAGCACTTTTTCTGAATTGTGCCACTCCCGTCACTCTGGTTAGGTTGGCATCGAAAAAAACGCTCTCGGGTGCTTTAGAGTGCCGAGTTTATTACTGCGCATTAAGAAATGACCACCTCCAACGTTTGGTTTATGTTTTATAAGCATTTTTAATTTTATTGCTTAAATCGCATTTTCTCGGCGAGCTGAGCACTTTTTCTGAATTGTGCCGCTCCCGTCACTCTGGTTAGGTTGGCATCGAAAAAAACGCTCTCGGGTGCTTTAGAGTGCCGAGTTATTCACTGCGCATGAAGAAATGACCACCTCCAACGTTTGATTTATGTTTTATAAGCATTTTTAATTTTATTGCTTAAATCGCATTTTCTCGGCGAGCTGAGCACTTTTTCTGAATTGTGCCGCTCCCGTCACTCTGGTTAGGTTGGCATCGAAAAAAACGCTCTCGGGTGCTTTAGAGTGCCGAGTTTATCACTGCGCATGAAGAAATGACCACCTCCAACGTTTGGTTTATGTTTAATAAGCATTTTTTATTTTATTGCTTAAATCTCATTTTCTCGGCGAGCTGAGCACTTTTTCTGAATTGTGCCGCTCCCGTCACTCTGGTTAGGTTGGCATCGAAAAAAACGCTCTCGGGTGCTTTAGAGTGCCGAGTTATTCACTGCGCATGAATAAATGACCACCTCCAACGTTTGGTTTATGTTTTATAAGCATTTTTAATTTTATTGCTTAAATCGCATTTTCTCGGCGAGCTGAGCACTTTTTCTGAATTGTGCCGCTCCCGTCACTCTGGTTAGGTTGGCATCGAAAAAAACGCTCTCGGGTGCTTTAGAGTGCCGAGTTTATCACTGCGCATGAAGAAAGGACCACCTCCAACGTTTGGTTTATGTTTTATAAGCATTTTTAATGTTATTGCTTAAATCGCATTTTCTCGGCGAGCTGAGCACTTTTTCTGAATTGTGCCGCTCCCGTAACTCTGGTTAGGTTGGCATCGAAAAAAACGCTCTCGGGTGCTTTAGAGTGCCGAGTTTATCACTGCGCATGAAGAAATGACCACCTCCAACGTTTGGTTTATGTTTTATAAGCATTTTTAATTTTATTGCTTAAATCGCATTTTCTCGGCGAGCTGAGCGCTTTTTCTGAATTGTGCCGCTCCCGTCACTCTGGTTAGGTTGGCATCGAAAAAAACGCTCTCGGGTGCTTTAGAGTGCCGAGTTTATCACTGCGCATGAAGAAATGACCACCTCCAACGTTTGGTTTATGTTTTATAAGCATTTTTAATTTTATTGCTTAAATCGCATTTTCTCGGCGAGCTGAGCACTTTTTCTGAATTGTGCCGCTCCCGTCACTCTGGTTAGGTTGGCATCGAAAAAAACGCTCTCGGGTGCTTTAGAGTGCCGAGTTATTCACTGCGCATGAAGAAATTACCACCTCCAACGTTTGGTTTATGTTTTATAAGCATTTTTAATTTTATTGCTTAAATCGCATTTTCTCGGCGAGCTGAGCGCTTTTTCTGAATTGTGCCGCTCCCGTAACTCTGGTTAGGTTGGCATCGAAAAAAACGCTCTCGGGTGCTTTAGAGTGCCGAGTTTATCACTGCGCATGAAGAAATGACCACCTCCAACGTTTGGTTTATGTTTTATAAGCATTTTTAATTTTATTGCTTAAATCGCATTTTCTCGGCGAGCTGAGCACTTTTTCTGAATTGTGCCGCTCCCGTCACTCTGGTTAGGTTGGCATCGAAAAAAACGCTCTCGGGTGCTTTAGAGTGCCGAGTTTATCACTGCGCATGAAGAAATGACCACCTCCAACGTTTGGTTTATGTTTAATAAGCATTTTTTATTTTATTGCTTAAATCTCATTTTCTCGGCGAGCTGAGCACTTTTTCTGAATTGTGCCGCTCCCGTCACTCTGGTTAGGTTGGCATCGAAAAAAACGCTCTCGGGTGCTTTAGAGTGCCGAGTTATTCACTGCGCATGAATAAATGACCACCTCCAACGTTTGGTTTATGTTTTATAAGCATTTTTAATTTTATTGCTTAAATCGCATTTTCTCGGCGAGCTGAGCACTTTTTCTGAATTGTGCCGCTCCCGTCACTCTGGTTAGGTTGGCATCGAAAAAAACGCTCTCGGGTGCTTTAGAGTGCCGAGGGTATCACTGCGCATGAAGAAATGACCACCTCCAACATTTGGTTTATGTTTTATAAGCATTTTTAATTTTATTGCTTAAATCGCATTTTCTCGGCGAGCTGAGCGCTTTTTCTGAATTGTGCCGCTCCCGTCACTCTGGTTAGGTTGGCATCGAAAAAAACGCTCTCGGGTGCTTTAGAGTGCCGAGTTTATCACTGCGCATGAAGAAATTACCACCTCCAACGTTTGGTTTATGTTTTATAAGCATTTTTATTTTTATTGCTTAAATCGCATTTTCTCGGCGAGCTGAGCACTTTTTCTGAATTGTGCCGCTCCCGTCACTCTGCTTAGGTTGGCATCGAAAAAAACGCTCTCGGGTGCTTTAGAGTGCCGAGTTTATCACTGCGCATGAAGAAATGACCACCTCCAACGTTTGGTTTATGTTTTATAAGCATTTTTAATTTTATTGCTTAAATCGCATTTTCTCGGCGAGCTGAGCACTTTTTCTGAATTGTGCCGCTCCCGTCACTCTGGTTAGGTTGGCATCGAAAAAAACGCTCTCGGGTGCTTTAGAGTTCCGAGTCATTCACTGCGCATGAAGAAATGACCACCTCCAACGTTTGGTTTATGTTTTATAAGCATTTTTAATTTTATTGCTTAAATCGAATTTTCTCGGCGAGCTGAGCACTTTTTCTGAATTGTGCCGCTCCCGTCACTCTGGTTAGGTTGGCATCGAAAAAAACGCTCTCGGGTGCTTTAGAGTGCCGAGTTTATCACTGCGCATGAAGAAATGACCACCTCCAACGTTTGGTTTATGTTTTATAAGCATTTTTAATTTTATTGCTTAAATCGCATTTTCTCGGCGAGCTGAGCACTTTTTCTGAATTGTGCCGCTCCCGTCACTCTGGTTAGGTTGGCATCGAAAAAAACGCTCTCGGGTGCTTTAGAGTGCCGAGTTATTCACTGCGCATGAAGAAATGACCACCTCCAACGTTTGGTTTATGTTTTATAAGCATTTTTAATTTTATTGCTTAAATCGCATTTTCTCGGCGAGCTGAGCACTTTTTCTGAATTGTGCCGCTCCCGTCTTTCTGGTTAGGTTGGCATCGAAAAAAACGCTCTCGGGTGCTTTAGAGTGCCGAGTTTATCACTGCGCATGAAGAAATTACCACCTCCAACGTTTGGTTTATGTTTTATAAGCATTTTTAATTTTATTGCTTAAATCGCATTTTCTCGGCGAGCTGAGCGCTTTTTCTGAATTGTGCCGCTCCCGTCACTCTGGTTAAGTTGGCATCGAAAAAAACGCTCTCGGGTGCTTTAGAGTGCCGAGTTTATCACTGCGCATGAAGAAATGACCACCTCAAACGTTTGGTTTATGTTTTATAAGCATTTTTAATTTTATTGCTTAAATCGCATTTTCTCGGCGAGCTGAGCGCTTTTTCTGAATTGTGCCGCTCCCGTAACTCTGGTTAGGTTGGCATCGAAAAAAACGCTCTCGGGTGCTTTAGAGTGCCGAGTTTATCACTGCGCATGAAGAAATGACCACCTCCAACGTTTGGTTTATGTTTTATAAGCATTTTTAATTTTATTGCTTAAATCGCATTTTCTCGGCGAGCTGAGCACTTTTTCTGAATTGTGCCGCTCCCGTCACTCTGGTTAGGTTGGCATCGAATAAAACGCTCTCGGGTGCTTTAGAGTGCCGAGTTTATTACTGCGCATTAAGAAATGACCACCTCCAACGTTTGGTTTATGTTTTATAAGCATATTTAATTTTATTGCTTAAATCGCATTTTCTCGGCGAGCTGAGCACTTTTTCTGAATTGTGCCGCTCCCGTCACTCTGGTTAGGTTGGCATCGAAAAAAACGCTCTCGGGTGCTTTAGAGTGCCGAGTTTATCACTGCGCATGAAGAAATGACCACCTCCAACGTTTGGTTTATGTTTTATAAGCATTTAAAATTTTATTGCTTAAATCGCATTTTCTCGGCGAGCTGACCGCTTTTTCTGAATTGTGCCGCTCCCGTCACTCTGGTTAGGTTGGCATTGAAAAAAACGCTCTTGGGTGCTTTAGAGTGCCGAGTTTATCACTGCGCATGAAGAAATGACCACCTCCAACGTTTGGTTTATGTTTTATAAGCATTTTTAATTTTATTGCTTAAATCGCATTTTCTCGGCGAGCTGAGCGCTTTTTCTGAATTGTGCCGCTCCCGTCACTCTGGTTAGGTTGGCATCGAAAAAAACGCTCTCGGGTGCTTTAGAGTGCCGAGTTATTCACTGCGCATGAAGAAATGACCACCTCCAACGTTTGGTTTATGTTTTATAAGCATTTTTAATTTTATTGCTTAAATCGCATTTTCTCGGCGAGCTGAGCACTTTTTCTGAATTGTGCCGCTCCCGTCACTCTGGTTAGGTTGGCATCGAAAAAAACGCTCTCGGGTGCTTTAGAGTGCCGAGTTATTCACTGCGCACGAAGAAATGACCACCTCCAACGTTTGGTTTATGTTTTATAAGCATTTTTATTTTATTGCTTAAATCGCATTTTTTAGGCGAGCTGAGCGCTTTTTCTGAATTGTGCCGCTCCCGTCACTCTGGTTAGGTTGGCATCGAAAAAAACGCTCTCGGGTGCTTTAGAGTGCCGAGTTTATCACTGCGCATGAAGAAATGACCACCTCCAACGTTTGGTTTATGTTTTATAAGCATTTTTAATTTTATTGCTTAAATCGCATTTTCTCGGCGAGCTGAGCGCTTTTTCTGAATTGTGCCGCTCCCGTCACTCTGGTTAGGTTGGCATCGAAAAAAACGCTCCCGGGTGCTTTAGAGTGCCGAGTTTATCACTGCGCATGAAGAAATGACCACCTCCAACGTTTGGTTTATGTTTTATAAGCATTTTTAATTTTATTGCTTAAATCGCATTTTCTCGGCGAGCTGAGCACTTTTTCTGAATTGTTCCGCTCCCGTCACTCTGGTTAGGTTGGCATCGAAAAAAACGCTCTCGGGTGCTTTAGAGTGCCGAGTTATTCACTGCGCATGAAGAAATGACTACCTCCAACGTTTGGTTTATGTTTTATAAGCATTTTTAGTTTTATTGCTTAAATCGCATTTTCTCGGCGAGCTGAGCACTTTTTCTGAATTGTGCCGCTCCCGTCACTCTGGTTAGGTTGGCATCGAAAAAAACGCTCTCGGGTGCTTTAGAGTGCCGAGTTTATCACTGCGCATGAAGAAATGACCACCTCCAACGTTTGGTTTATGTTTTATAAGCATTTTTAATTTTATTGCTTAAATCGCATTTTCTCGGCGAGCTGAGCACTTTTTCTGAATTGTGCCGCTCCCGTAACTCTGGTTAGGTTGGCATCGAAAAAAACGCTCTCGGGTGCTGTAGAGTGCCGAGTTTATCACTGCGCATGAAGAAATGACCACCTCCAACGTTTGGTTTATGTTTTATAAGCATTTTTAATTTTATTGCTTAAATCGCATTTTCTCGGCGAGCTGAGCACTTTTTCTGAATTGTGCCGCTCCCGTCACTCTGGTTAGGTTGGCATCGAAAAAAACGCTCAAGGGTGTGTTGTGAATTTTTATTCTAGTATCATGCAATGTATATCTCACTAGTAAGCCTAAGTACGACCAGGGCATGTTCGGGTCAGGTTCGTGTGGTATTGTTTGGGGCTTGGTCCAGGAAGGTAGACTCATTGGCGCCAGACACATCTGGCTTCCATTAACAACTGCTAAGATACACACGATGTAGAGATGGGGAGGCAACTGCGGGGTCATAGGTCAGCCAACAGCCCCATCTGCGCGCTCCCGCGTGGAGGGAAGCGCAAGAGTATAAGGTTTAGGACGAGAGTAGACAAAGGGGACTCGACATCTTGGCTAGGGCGCGAGACACTTCTCTCTGACATCGGTTGAATAAAATCTTTCCCCAATCAGCCATGTGTGACTGAAGTTTTCCTTCCCCAAGCCAGCCACTTTTTCACCATCTTGTTTGGAAGACCAGCTGACCATCGAAGAGAATTCACCACAATTTTGGCGTCACGAACAGTTCTCTTGTCCTTCGGGGAGCCCTCGCCCGCCTGGGTGCGAGCATCGAGCGTCCGGCCGGCAGGCTGAGTTTGAGGTGAGAAGCTTTCACTCACAGTATCGCAATGTGCTCGTGCCTGGTGTGGGGGGGATGGAGTGGCTCCTAAGCGGGACAGTTAACGGGCCTGGTGTGCCAGTGGCTGGCAAAAAGGGGGGGGGGGATTTGTCTCCCCTAGCTGGATGTCGACGAGATGTGGATTTTGAAAGGGGGGAGTAGCCCCAATAGAAAAATGAAAATGTTCAATAAAAATAGAAAAAAGAAAAAAGGCAAATAAAAATGGGAAATTAGCATAAAACTTAATGGGGAATGTGCACAACAGTGTGAGTGACATGTCTGGTGTGAATGATGAATGAGAAAGAAAATGCTCCGAGAGAGGGCACGTGAAACAGGACAGGATGTCTGGGACATCGCTGATCGGCTGTCACGAGAGAAGAATAATAGAAAGTCCCATAAAACGTGGACTTTGGTTTGGCTACAGATCCGATGGAGGATGGAAATTTTAGCTGTGTGATTGAGGCGGAAACACAGGTACGATTGAACACTGTGTGCGACAAGAGACGGGCACCACCAAGCCACCGGAGGCACAATTCCCGGGGTCGTGCTGGGACGTTGAGATCACATTCAATGTAGTTGAGATCACACTCAATGTGGTTGAGATGTTCGGTGGGGGCATTTGTCTCTATATATAGGTCGCACGAAAAAGGGAGGCGTGCTGCAGACCGCAATTGGCAAAGCGGAGGAATGGGCAGCCTTGGCATCCGTAACCGTGTGAACGAATGTGGGAAAATTACCGGCTGGGTCTGGGACCAGGGTGCCGAGAAGAATGATGCGCGCAGACCACGTTATTTGAGCACTGATCAGATTGGGAGTTTGTGTGGGTTGCAAGGTTCCCCCGGCTGACAGCTGGTGCGTTAGCCGCTTAGAGAGACACTCTTCGGGCAACTTACCGGGGCGAACCGGTGCGCTGCGGTTGTACCCAAGTCGTCACGGTCCGATTCCGATTGGCGAGGCGCACTGTAATAGCACACACTCCTGTCAAAGTCTGATAAAATTTACGGCTTGCAGCAGACCGCAATTGGCAGAGCGGAGGAGTGGGCAGCCGATAGAAATTGGAAAACGTGGAAAAAAGAGGCCTCAGGGGGGTTAATTTTGGTATACCATGGAAAAAAGTAATTTGTGTGCACACTGAAGTTAAAAATCTGCAGTATAAGGGGAAATGCAAAGCGCTCTTAGGGGAAACAAAGACAAGAAGTGCAAAGGGCATGTTTGTACGTGCACCTGCGCACGGTAAGAAGACACGGAATGACCAAACCGCATGGAAGCGGTTAGTGAGAAGCTACATGAGAGATGGATTCGAATCCCTTTGTCTGTGTTCTATGTTGTGCGTAATGTCTGTAAAGTTTCTGTCAGTTGTCGTCGTTCGTCTAAGCGGTGTGTGCGCTTGGTGTATGGGGTGTGCGTGCGCGCGGATGGGTGTGTGCATGTGCGGTTGTGTGCGCGCTCGGTGTGTGTGCGTTTATGTGCACACGCATGGGAGACGGCAGTGAGAGAAGAGAGGAGGGGGCCCTGGGTGCTCCAAGGCGCGGAATGGTGCTCTGACGGCAAAGGTGGGGGCCGGCGAGACGCGCGGGCCTGGCCAGCCCGTGGAGTCAACATTGGTACGCTGACCCCCCCTTGTCCGGGGGCGCTGTGCCGAGGAGCCCGCAAAGGCGAGGCTGGGTCCCCCCGGTAGAGGTCAATGTCGATGAGAACTGAGACATGACGAGGGGAGATCGAATGTGGATGAGCGAAGGGTGCATGATTAACAATGAACGTGCATGATTAAAACTGAAACTTCACTGGCACTAATGTTGAACAGTTTGCAAATAGGCAAGAGAGAGACATGCTTGCAATACTCACTAAAATACTAATGTTTGTGTACCTGTGTGTCTTAAGAAAAGAGTTGGGCCGTGGCAGCAGTGATCTATGGCAGGACGCTACACATTCGGCCCAAGACCGATAGGTGGGGGGAGAAAGTGAAGAAAGGGGGGTTCGCTCGTAAATTAAGAGGGAGCCTGTTGAGGGCGGCCAGCGCCCCTAGTCCATCTGACAACTAATGAGAAAGTGAGTGATTACGTTAACTTGAACAAGATTGACCAAACAAATATGAGACGGCGGACGCGCACGTCTCCTCCCAGAGGACAAAGAGACACGGACAGAACTCCCAGGTCGTCTGAGGAAAAGCTTCGTGGAGCGCTGCCCCCAAATTCTTCACTAATTTACGTCAGGACGCCACAAATGCGGCCAGAGACAGATAGAAAGAGGGAGTGAGAGAAGAAAGGGGGGCTAACTCGTAAATATTGAGGAGATATTGGGAGTAATCTGTTGGTCCTTTCTTTAAGACCCTTTAAATCATTTCCTGGAGGAGTTAGGTTAGCAACACGAGAGACTTAGAGGTTCAACAGAAAGACAGTTAAAAGACAATAACATTTTTGATTTGAACAATTGCAGGCTAACAGGGGCATGAGAAAGGAGAGCTGAGAAGCGGGATCCACTTTGATCGAGGAGATTGGAAATTCACAGCACATATTCTAAGTCGCATTTTTGAGCAAGCATGACACGCGTGAGAGATCAAGACATAGATCAGGGCTAGTTGTGGGACGCAGACCTCGGAGTTAATTTTGAATAGTGATACTGAAGACACAATGTACTGTCCCATTAAATTGGAACTATAGACAAAACGTAGCTCGACAATAGGAGGAGTTGCAGGACTTACAATAAAAATACGACATTGCTGTTACTAGGAGAATTCGACTTTTGGTAAACAAACGTTACTAGTGAATGGAGGGCAGCAGCTACATTTGGAGATAGCCTTACAAGTTTGGTGTCCCAGTCTGTCTCTCTCAGTGCCAGGATCCCTGAAAACTCGACCCCGAGACTCCGCCTGCAGCCGCGGACGACTACAAGACGGTGCCTGGCTTTGAGGCACCTTTGACCTTTGGCAAGGACAAAGTAAGACTGTTGTTGTGCTTGGAGGGGGCAAGTACACTCCGGAGGATAGACAACATCCTCGGAGACGAGAAAAGACAGTGAGAAGTGGAGGAACTCACAATGTTGAAGAAAAAATGGACATTTGAACAATGGACTCATTCGAGAGTGATGGATGTGTTGGCTCTGAAGCAACAACAAAAGGACACCATCTTGAGAGGGTGAGGTGCGGCAGAAGATATGGACTTGAAATGTCCGACGGCCAAATCGCACTCCTGGCGGTGCTAAGACCTCGTGGGGCTTGGGTTAGAGTGGACAGGAGCTTCATTGTGCACTGGGTTTGACAGAACTGAGGAGATTTGATAAAGGATTGAATAATGCGTAGAGCTACAGAGAGAAGCATCATGGTCAGAGATTGAACAGATTTGAATAAAACAAGTAGGCTAAAACGGTGAGAAACAGGTGCGAGATCTGATGTTTTGGCTCACCAGACATAAGAAGTAGAAATCGAGTTAGATAAATTTTAGAATAGGACATCTAGACTAAAGTGGATCCAGTCAAGAGGAAGCTAGGACGCTCGATGTACCTACTCAATACGATAGAAGTTTGTTGCACCATAGTGGAGGTCGGGTAGTCAGAAAGTTGGATCCGTTAAATTTTTGACTTTCACACATTCATGCATAGGAGTCGCACAAGGCCACAGGTAACAAGATAATGACTGAGATAGGGCTCAAATTCAACTGCACCCACACGGCAATGTAGACGCAGGAGAGCGGAGTAAGGGATTATATGATAAACAGTCCGCTGTAGGGTTACCAATAGGAGATTCTGACAAAAGAACTACTAAGAGGTGGAGGCGAAGATAATAGGAGGACGTAGATATTCGAAGGTCTGATAAGGGAAAACTCCATTGTCAAAGGTCGGATTGGAGCAAGTAGGAATTTGCCATTTTAACAGGGATTGACAGCAGGAGAGATTGAGGATAGAAGATCTGGACAGCAATGACGTGAATTACATTAAAAACTGCTCATTCAAGGGAGAGGGCTCGGCGCTCCCTGTGTGGAGCTGCAGCTTTGCAGAAGGGGGGCAGACCGCGCGAGTGAGGAGTGGTGATAGGCGACCACAAGGAAGTAGGGAGAGGTGTTGGATGGTGTGACAGGCAGGAGGTTTAGGAAGAAGTAGAAGAAAGAAAATAAAAAAGGGGGGGGAGTGAGACTCGCCAAGAGGGGCAATAAAGAGAAGCAGACTGAGAAACAGTTTTGAGCAAGACAACAGGAAAAAAGGGGGAGAGCCAAATGATGACGTAAAAAGCCAGAGAGAATAGTCTGACCCATCTTTATTGAATTTAATTAACATAAGTAATAGAGATCGAGTTTGTAGGACCAATACGAGGGTATGGAGGCTCCCTCAAAACGCGGGTCCCACAGTTAGTCCCTCAGATAGACATATATGACAATTTGTGATGAATCTGATGGGCGAGTTTATGGAAAATTGAATTGGAGATTTTACAATAGGTCATGTTGACGAATATGTCCGAATGTGAAGAGTCACTATTAGGAGTCAATATTTGCCTACACACTAAGATACTAACTCTGCTTGGTTTGGGGGGAGAGCTGAGTGATAGAGACGGATGAGTGTGTCCGTGAGTGTGTGGATGGGTGAGTGCGCATGTGATCATCTACGGCTGTGTGTGCGCAGTATGATTGGCCAGAGAGGTCTGAAGTTGGGGTGATGTGTTTGCCATTGAGGATAAGATTCCTCTCACCTGAAGGGGTGGTACAGATCGGAGGGACTGGAACTGGTAAGTGATGAGCTCTGACCGGAACCATGGTTCAATGATCAATCAGGGGCACCATCAACAACAAAACGGTTCGATGGAGAAGGCCCGTTTCAGTGATATGGTCAGACAAGACAGAACTAGTATTGAACATCAAGACTTTGGACGATTTGACGTGTGACGACCTTGAGCTCACCCGACGGGGTGACGGACTAGGTGGACAGTGACCGAATGTTTGACGCTTGCGCTTGCTTGCGACATGAGCGAGCTCTGCTTTGTTTTTCTGTGTGACTTGATTTTTTGCAGCAGCAGCAGCAACGGCCACCAGCCAAGGAGCGGATTGCGCGTTGCTGGCGTAACTTGCTTTCGTTCTTGCAGGTTGTCGATTGCGTTCGTGGAACGTTTGTGTTGACTTTACAAGAATATGTTAACCCTTGCCCTTTTGGTTTTTATAATGAACGTGTTGATTACATGGTTTTCAGGACAGGATCCCCGAGCGCCAGGATTCATTTTATGACTGTTTTTGTTTTGATACTTGATGTCTGTTTTTGTGTGTACAAATGTCCGCTGTCAGCAGGGCTATAAACTCACTGACAGGAGTGCGCTGATTTTTGTGTGTGTTGCCGAGTGTGTGGTGGACAGTCAAGTTTCAGAGACTTGGGGTGACGGTCCCGGGGCCCAGATGGAAGCTAGAGGTTCCGTGGGCCTGGCTACAATGAGTGTGGTGATGAGAGGGGACGCTTTGCAGGTTCCTTTTGATACGTAATGACACATTGGGTGAATGTGTCAAAAGGGGGAGTGGTAAAACAGAAAGGGGTGAGTAGGTGGCAATTTGTAATTGTGGTATACAAAGTTTTTTCCAAATTCACTTGTTTTTAAGCTTTAACAGGACACACCAGAATTCAACTAGCAGTGACGGAAGGAGCGGAAGAAGCATCTCGAAAGAAAGGGAGTTAACGGGGGACAACAGCCTGGAATGGATGCGAAGCGTGGTAACAATTTAGTGACAATAAGGTTTAAGGTTTTTCAATGACAAAGTACGAAGGACAAATCATACAGTGATTTGGGAATGGACAGTGGCACAGTACACGACAAAAGTTTGGAAGGTCATTGGATGTCAGAGGACGACGGGGCCAGAGACAAGGAAGGGGGAAATTTCTGAACGCGTGACTGCATTAAAGCTGCTATTACAGGGCAAAGGTTTACTTATACATTTTAGGACGAGTAGTTTGCATAACGAATACGGAGAGGATTTGAGTGGCTGTACCGTTTTGGAAAGATTACGTGAGCGTTGTTTCAGAATGATAACTGGTTTGAACAGTGAGGTGGCTCAAACATAAGGCACGGATACATAAAGGTACAGATCTAGGAAACTACAGTATTGTGAGGGGTACCGGTTTGAGAATGCTACGCATCTTTAAACTGAAGAAGGAATTTGGGGGTGACAAATAGTATTTGGACGGGAAAAAGAGCGGCTGAAGTGACATGACTGACGGGGCTTCAGAAAGATGACAGTGTGATCGAGACAGTGACATCTGTGACAGGAAAGGCTACCAGGACCAGGTAGAAGTTACATTCTGACTGGGGGGAGCTAGCAACGCTGTCGGCACGACGAGAAATGAGGGGAATGAGTCCTGGAGTGTTTGCTTGTTTGTTTGCTTGTTTGTTTGTTTGTTTGTTTGTTTGTTTCAGGGACCGCGTGGGCCTCTGGAAACGAGGGGTAGGTGTCGGGAGCCCTCGGGCGTTCTGATGAGATTTCGATGAGACGATTGACACAGCTTTCTCCTCGTTGCCCCATCACCGCCGAATAATTATTTGAGGGGGCTGGAAACACTGGAGCTATCGGGTTGTGTTGCCCTGCCAGCGGTGGCCGTCGGGGCCGGAAGGACGTCCGGCCTGGGCTGCTACCTTTGACATTATGACTCCACATGTTCGCACTGTTAAAGGCACTTGGTACAGACATAGCTTTGGCTTGTCATAGGTCGCCTGGCTGCTGACCGGGGCCTTGCACGGGATTCAACGGCCATCATAAGCAACAGGAGGACACTGAACGGACAGCCGGCCCGGGACGGTGCCGTCTACTACTGGTGCTATTTTCCACTGACGGATCAGGGGACTGGATCTCATGTCTGCACGCACTTGTGCATGCAAGGGGGGCAGAGCAACGACGGGTTTAATGTTCTTGCATGCTTTGACGATTCGTTTTTATATACCTCACTGTGTTACATCGTTGTTTTGTTGCCATGATATTTACTTTATTATGTGACCTCATTTGCTTGCCCCGTGGCATGTTTACGATACGACGTTGCATGTTGAGCGATCTGTATTTGAGGGTCATGGTTCTGCTTGTTGCTGTGTTTAGGGCTCATGCTACGCTTTGTGAAATGTGGTGTGTGCCGGAGCTCCCTTCACCTGACTCTCGCCAGGTGAGAGGCGCCTCCGGGGGTGTAGAATGGGCCTCCCTCTTTTTCCTCGTCATTGGATTGGCGAGGTTTTTTCGACGGCGGTCCGGCAACTTTTTGGGGCTTCTAACGGGCCACAGCAAACTTTTCCTCTCCAAATTGATGGCGTTGGTGATATATTACCGAAGGGGGGTGTGCGGACGGCGTCAATCAGTTAATGGGGTTGGGGGATTCGATCTTGGTCAAATGTGGTTCCTGAGAGGCCTCAGATTGCTGTCAGGGAGGAATTTGCTATTAAGTTAGGTTGAGCTTTCCTAGTTAATGTAACCTTAAGTAGCATGCCTTGAGCATGGTTTAGGATGAGACAAATAGGTCCAAATTGTAGTCGAAGACCATAAAATGGTTGGGGGAAGGTTTTTGGGTGTACCGATGTCTTTTTCGTGTTGAGTTGTTGCCGGGGCACTTGATGTGCCCCGGCAGGGGGGTATGTTGTGAATTTTTATTCTAGTATCATGCAATGTATATCTCACTAGTAAGCCTAAGTACGACCAGGGCATGTTCGGGTCAGGTTCGTGTGGTATTGTTTGGGGCTTGGTCCAGGAAGGTAGACTCATTGGCGCCAGACACATCTGGCTTCCATTAACAACTGCTAAGATACACACGATGTAGAGATGGGGAGGCAACTGCGGGGTCATAGGTCAGCCAACAGCCCCATCTGCGCGCTCCCGCGTGGAGGGAAGCGCAAGAGTATAAGGTTTAGGACGAGAGTAGACAAAGGGGACTCGACATCTTGGCTAGGGCGCGAGACACTTCTCTCTGACATCGGTTGAATAAAATCTTTCCCCAATCAGCCATGTGTGACTGAAGTTTTCCTTCCCCAAGCCAGCCACTTTTTCACCATCTTGTTTGGAAGACCAGCTGACCATCGAAGAGAATTCACCACAGGTGCTTTAGAGTGCCGAGTTTATTACTGCGCATTAAGAAATGACCACCTCCAACGTTTGGTTTATGTTTTATAAGCATTTTTAATTTTATTGCTTAAATCGCATTTTCTCGGCGAGCTGAGCACTTTTTCTGAATTGTGCCGCTCCCGTCACTCTGGTTAGGTTGGCATCGAACAAAACGCTCTCGGGTGCTTTAGAGTGCCGAGTTATTCACTGCGCATGAAGAAATGACCACCTCCAACGTTTGGTTTATGTTTTATAAGCATTTTTAATTTTATTGCTTAAATCGCATTTTCTCGTCGAGCGGAGCACTTTTTCTGAATTGTGCCGCTCCCGTCACTCTGGTTAGGTTGGCATCGAAAAAAAACGCTCTCGGGTGCTTTAGAGTGCCGAGTTTATCACTGCGCATGAAGAAATGACCACCTCCAACGTTTGGTTTATGTTTTATAAGCATTTTTAATTTTATTGCTTAAATCGCATTTTCTCGGCGAGCTGAGCGCTTTTTCTGAATTGTGCCGCTCCCGTCACTCTGGTTAGGTTGGCATCGAAAAAAACGCTCTCGGGTGCTTTAGAGTGCCGAGTTATTCACTGCGCATGAAGAAATGACCACCTCCAACGTTTGGTTTATGTTTTATAAGCATTTTTAATTTTATTGCTTAAATCGCATTTTCTCGTCGAGCGGAGCACTTTTTCTGAATTGTGCCGCTCCCGTCACTCTGGTTAGGTTGGCATCGAAAAAAAACGCTCTCGGGTGCTTTAGAGTGCCGAGTTTATCACTGCGCATGAAGAAATGACCACCTCCAACGTTTGGTTTATGTTTTATAAGCATTTTTAATTTTATTGCTTAAATCGCATTTTCTCGGCGAGCTGAGCGCTTTTTCTGAATTGTGCCGCTCCCGTCACTCTGGTTAGGTTGGCATCGAAAAAAACGCTCTCGGGTGCTTTAGAGTGCCGAGTTATTCACTGCGCATGAAGAAATGACCACCTCCAACGTTTGGTTTATGTTTTATAAGCATTTTTAATTTTATTGCTTAAATCGCATTTTCTCGGCGAGCTGAGCGCTTTTTCTGAATTGTGCCGCTCCCGTCACTCTGGTTAGGTTGGCATCGAAAAAAACGCTCTCGGGTGCTTTAGAGTGCCGAGTTATTCACTGCGCATGAAGAAATGACCACCTCCAACGTTTGGTTTATGTTTAATAAGCATTTTTAATTTTATTGCTTAAATCGCATTTTCTCGGCGAGCTGAGCACTTTTTCTGAATTGTGCCGCTCCCGTCACTCTGGTTAGGTTGGCATCGAAAAAAACGCTCTCGGGTGCTTTAGAGTGCCGAGTTTATTACTGCGCATGAAGAAATGACCACCTCCAACGTTTGGTTTATGTTTTATAAGCATTTTTAATTTTATTGCTTAAATCGCGTTTTCTCGGCGAGCTGAGCGCTTTTTCTGAATTGTGCCGCTCCCGTCACTCTGGTTAGGTTGGCATCGAAAAAAACGCTCCCGGGTGCTTTAGAGTGCCGAGTTTATCACTGCGCATGAAGAAATGACCACCTCCAACGTTTGGTTTATGTTTTATAAGCATTTTTAATTTTATTGCTTAAATCGCATTTTCTCGGCGAGCTGAGCACTTTTTCTGAATTGTTCCGCTCCCGTCACTCTGGTTAGGTTGGCATCGAAAAAAACGCTCTCGGGTGCTTTAGAGTGCCGAGTTATTCACTGCGCATGAAGAAATGACTACCTCCAACGTTTGGTTTATGTTTTATAAGCATTTTTAGTTTTATTGCTTAAATCGCATTTTCTCGGCGAGCTGAGCACTTTTTCTGAATTGTGCCGCTCCCGTCACTCTGGTTAGGTTGGCATCGAAAAAAACGCTCTCGGGTGCTTTAGAGTGCCGAGTTTATCACTGCGCATGAAGAAATGACCACCTCCAACGTTTGGTTTATGTTTTATAAGCATTTTTAATTTTATTGCTTAAATCGCATTTTCTCGGCGAGCTGAGCACTTTTTCTGAATTGTGCCGCTCCCGTAACTCTGGTTAGGTTGGCATCGAAAAAAACGCTCTCGGGTGCTGTAGAGTGCCGAGTTTATCACTGCGCATGAAGAAATGACCACCTCCAACGTTTGGTTTATGTTTTATAAGCATTTTTAATTTTATTGCTTAAATCGCATTTTCTCGGCGAGCTGAGCACTTTTTCTGAATTGTGCCGCTCCCGTCACTCTGGTTAGGTTGGCATCGAAAAAAACGCTCAAGGGTGCTTTAGAGTGCCGAGTTTATTACTGCGCATTAAGAAATGACCACCTCCAACGTTTGGTTTATGTTTTATAAGCATTTTTAATTTTATTGCTTAAATCGCATTTTCTCGGCGAGCTGAGCACTTTTTCTGAATTGTGCCGCTCCCGTCACTCTGGTTAGGTTGGCATCGAACAAAACGCTCTCGGGTGCTTTAGAGTGCCGAGTTATTCACTGCGCATGAAGAAATGACCACCTCCAACGTTTGGTTTATGTTTTATAAGCATTTTTAATTTTATTGCTTAAATCGCATTTTCTCGTCGAGCGGAGCACTTTTTCTGAATTGTGCCGCTCCCGTCACTCTGGTTAGGTTGGCATTGAAAAAAAACGCTCTCGGGTGCTTTAGAGTGCCGAGTTTATCACTGCGCATGAAGAAATGACCACCTCCAACGTTTGGTTTATGTTTTATAAGCATTTTTAATTTTATTGCTTAAATCGCATTTTCTCGGCGAGCTGAGCGCTTTTTCTGAATTGTGCCGCTCCCGTCACTCTGGTTAGGTTGGCATCGAAAAAAACGCTCTCGGGTGCTTTAGAGTGCCGAGTTATTCACTGCGCATGAAGAAATGACCACCTCCAACGTTTGGTTTATGTTTTATAAGCATTTTTAATTTTATTGCTTAAATCGCATTTTCTCGTCGAGCGGAGCACTTTTTCTGAATTGTGCCGCTCCCGTCACTCTGGTTAGGTTGGCATCGAAAAAAAACGCTCTCGGGTGCTTTAGAGTGCCGAGTTTATCACTGCGCATGAAGAAATGACCACCTCCAACGTTTGGTTTATGTTTTATAAGCATTTTTAATTTTATTGCTTAAATCGCATTTTCTCGGCGAGCTGAGCGCTTTTTCTGAATTGTGCCGCTCCCGTCACTCTGGTTAGGTTGGCATCGAAAAAAACGCTCTCGGGTGCTTTAGAGTGCCGAGTTATTCACTGCGCATGAAGAAATGACCACCTCCAACGTTTGGTTTATGTTTTATAAGCATTTTTAATTTTATTGCTTAAATCGCATTTTCTCGGCGAGCTGAGCGCTTTTTCTGAATTGTGCCGCTCCCGTCACTCTGGTTAGGTTGGCATCGAAAAAAACGCTCTCGGGTGCTTTAGAGTGCCGAGTTATTCACTGCGCATGAAGAAATGACCACCTCCAACGTTTGGTTTATGTTTAATAAGCATTTTTAATTTTATTGCTTAAATCGCATTTTCTCGGCGAGCTGAGCACTTTTTCTGAATTGTGCCGCTCCCGTCACTCTGGTTAGGTTGGCATCGAAAAAAACGCTCTCGGGTGCTTTAGAGTGCCGAGTTTATTACTGCGCATTAAGAAATGACCACCTCCAACGTTTGGTTTATGTTTTATAAGCATTTTTAATTTTATTGCTTAAATCGCATTTTCTCGGCGAGCTGAGCACTTTTTCTGAATTGTGCCGCTCCCGTCACTCTGGTTAGGTTGGCATCGAAAAAAACGCTCTCGGGTGCTTTAGAGTGCCGAGTTATTCACTGCGCATGAAGAAATGACCACCTCCAACGTTTGGTTTATGTTTTATAAGCATTTTTAATTTTATTTCTTAAATCGCATTTTCTCGGCGAGCTGAGCGCTTTTTCTGAATTGTGCCGCTCCCGTCACTCTGGTTAGGTTGGCATCGAAAAAAACGCTCTCGGGTGCTTTAGAGTGCCGAGTTTATCACTGCGTTGGAAGAAATGACCACCTCCAACGTTTGGTTTATGTTTTATAAGCATTTTTAATTTTATTGCTTAAATCGCATTTTCTCGGCGAGCTGAGCGCTTTTTCTGAATTGTGCCGCTCCCGTCACTCTGGTTAGGTTGGCATCGAAAAAAACGCTCTCGGGTGCTTTAGAGTGCCGAGTTTATCACTGCGCATGAAGAAATGACCACCTCCAACGTTTGGTTTATGTTTTATAAGCATTTTTAATTTTATTGCTTAAATCGCATTTTCTCGGCGAGCTGAGCGCTTTTTCTGAATTGTGCCGCTCCCTTCACTCTGGTTAGGTTGGCATCGAAAAAAACGCTCTCGGGTGCTTTAGAGTGCCGAGTTTATCACTGCGCATGAAGAAATGACCACCTCCAACATTTGGTTTATGTTTTATAAGCATTTTTAATTTTATTGCTTAAATCGCATTTTCTCGGCGAGCTGAGCGCTTTTTCTGAATTGTGCCGCTCCCGTCACTCTGGTTAGGTTGGCATCGAAAAAAAACGCTCTCGGGTACTTTAGAGTGCCGAGTTATTCACTGCGCATGAAGAAATGACCACCTCCAACGTTTGGTTTATGTTTAATAAGCATTTTTAATTTTATTGCTTAAATCGCATTTTCTCGGCGAGCTGAGCACTTTTTCTGAATTGTGCCGCTCCCGTCACTCTGGTTAGGTTGGCATCGAAAAAAACACTCTCGGGTGCTTTAGAGTGCCGAGTTTATTACTGCGCGTTAAGAAATGACCACCTCCAACGTTTGGTTTATGTTTTATAAGCATTTTTAATTTTATTGCTTAAATCGCATTTTCTCGGCGAGCTGAGCGCTTTTTCTGAATTGTGCCGCTCCCGTCACTCTGGTTAGGTTGGCATCGAAAAAAACGCTCTCGGGTGCTTTAGAGTGCCGAGTTATTCACTGCGCACGAAGAAATGACCACCTCCAACGTTTGGTTTATGTTTTATAAGCATTTTTAATTTTATTGCTTAAATCGCATTTTCTCGGCGAGCTGAGCGCTTTTTCTGAATTGTGCCGCTCCCGTCACTCTGGTTAGGTTGGCATCGAAAAAAACGCTCTCGGGTGCTTTAGAGTGCCGAGTTTATCACTGCGCATGAAGAAATGACCACCTCCAACGTTTGGTTTATGTTTTATAAGCATTTTTAATTTTATTGCTTAAATCGCATTTTCTCGGCGAGCTGAGCACTTTTTCTGAATTGTGCCGCTCCCGTCACTCTGGTTAGGTTGGCATCGAAAAAAACGCTCTCGGGTGCTTTAGAGTGCCGAGTTTATCACTGCGCATGAAGAAATGACCACCTCCAACGTTTGGTTTATGTTTTATAAGCATTTTTAATTTTATTGCTTAAATCGCATTTTCTCCGCGAGCTGAGCACTTTTTCTGAATTGTGCCGCTCCCGTCACTCTGGTTAGGTTGGCATCGAAAAAAACGCTCTCGGGTGCTTTAGAGTGTCGAGTTTATCACTGCGCATGAAGAAATGACCACCTCCAACGTTTGGTTTATGTTTTATAAGCATTTTTAATTTTATTGCTTAAATCGCATTTTCTCGGCGAGCTGAGCACTTTTTCTGAATTGTGCCGCTCCCGTCACTCTGGTTAGGTTGGCATCGAAAAAAACGCTCTCGGGTGCTTTAGAGTGCCGAGTTTATCACTGCGCATGAAGAAATGACCACCTCCAACGTTTGGTTTATGTTTTATAAGCATTTTTAATTTTATTGCTTAAATCGCATTTTCTCGGCGAGCTGAGGACTTTTTCTGAATTGTGCCGCTCCCGTCACTCTGGTTAGGTTGGCATCGAAAAAAACGCTCTCGGGTGCTTTAGAGTGCCGAGTTTATCACTGCGCATGAAGAAATGACCACCTCCAACGTTTGGTTTATGTTTTATAAGCATTTTTAATTTTATTGCTTAAATCGCATTTTCTCGGCGAGCTGAGCACTTTTTCTGAATTGTGCCGCTCCCGTCACTCTGGTTAGGTTGGCATCGAAAAAAACGCTCTCGGGTGCTTTAGAGTGCCGAGTTTATCACTGCGCATGAAGAAATGACCACCTCCAACGTTTGGTTTATGTTTTATAAGCATTTTTAATTTTATTGCTTAAATCGCATTTTCTCGGCGAGCTGAGCACTTTTTCTGAATTGTGCCGCTCCCGTCACTCTGGTTAGGTTGGCATCGAAAAAAACGCTCTCGGGTGCTTTAGAGTGCCGTGTTTATCACTGCGCATGAAGAAATGACCACCTCCAACGTTTGGTTTATGTTTTATAAGCATTTTTAATTTTATTGCTTAAATCGCATTTTCTCGGCGAGCTGAGCACTTTTTCGAATTGTGCCGCTCCCGTCACTCTGGTTAGGTTGGCATCGAAAAAAACGCTCTCGGGTGCTTTAGAGTGCCGAGTTTATCACTGCGCATGAAGAAATGACACCCTCCAACGTTTGGTTTATGTTTTATAAGCATTTTTAATTTTATTGCTTAAATCGCATTTTCTCGGTGAGCTGAGCGCTTTTTCTGAATTGTGCCGCTCCCGTCACTCTGGTTAGGTTGGCATCGAAAAAAACGCTCTCGGGTGCTTTAGAGTGCCGAGTTTATCACTGCGCATGAAGAAATGACCACCTCCAACGTTTGGTTTATGTTTTATAAGCATTTTTAATTTTATTGCTTAAATCGCATTTTCTCGGCGAGCTGAGCGCTTTTTCTGAATTGTGCCGCTCCCGTCACTCTGGTTAGGTTGGCATCGAAAATAACGCTCTCGGGTGCTTTAGAGTGCCGAGTTTATCACTGCGCATGAAGAAATGACCACCTCCAACGTTTGGTTTATGTTTTATAAGCATTTTTAATTTTATTGCTTAAATCGCATTTTCTCGGCGAGCTGAGCACTTTTTCTGAATTGTGCCGCTCCCGTCACTCTGGTTAGGTTGGCATCGAAAAAAACGCTCTCGGGTGCTTTAGAGTGCCGATTTTATCACTGCGCATGAAGAAATGACCACCTCCAACGTTTGGTTTATGTTTTATAAGCATTTTTAATTTTATTGCTTAAATCGCATTTTCTCGGCGAGCTGAGCACTTTTTCTGAATTGTGCCGCTCCCGTCACTCTGGTTAGGTTGGCATCGAAAAAAACGCTCTCGGGTGCTTTAGAGTCCCGAGTTTATCACTGCGCATGAAGAAATGACCACCTCCAACGTTTGGTTTATGTTTTATAAGCATTTTTAATTTTATTGCTTAAATCGCATTTTCTCGGCGAGCTGAGCACTTTTTCTGAATTGTGCCGCTCCCGTCACTCTGGTTAGGTTGGCATCGAAAAAAACGCTCTCGGGTGCTTTAGAGTGCCGAGTTTATCACTGCGCATGAAGAAATGACCACCTCCAACGTTTGGTTTATGTTTTATAAGCATTTTTAATTTTATTGCTTAAATCGCATTTTCTCGGCGAGCTGAGCACTTTTTCTGAATTGTGCCGCTCCCGTCACTCTGGTTAGGTTGGCATCGAATAAAACGCTCTCGGGTGCTTTAGAGTGCCGAGTTTAGCACTGCGCATGAAGAAATGACCACCTCCAACGTTTGGTTTATGTTTTATAAGCATTTTTAATTTTATTGCTTAAATCGCATTTTCTCGGCGAGCTGAGCAGTTTTTCTGAATTGTGCCGCTCCCGTCACTCTGGTTAGGTTGGCATCGAAAAAAACGCTCTCGGGTGCTTTAGAGTGTCGAGTTTATCACTGCGCATGAAGAAATGACCACCTCCAACGTTTGGTTTATGTTTTATGAGCATTTTTAATTTTATTGCTTAAATCGCATTTTCTCGGCGAGCTGAGCACTTTTTCTGAATTGTGCCGCTCCCGTCACTCTGGTTAGGTTGGCGTCGAAAAAAACGCTCTCGGGTGCTTTAGAGTGCCGAGTTTATCACTGCGCATGAAGAAATGACCACCTCTAACGTTTGGTTTATGTTTCATAAGCATTTTTAATTTTATTGCTTAAATCGCATTTTCTCGGCGAGCTGAGCATTTTTTCTGAATTGTGCCGCTCCCGTCACTCTGGTTAGGTTGGCATCGAAAAAAACGCTCTCGGGTGCTTTAGAGTGCCGAGTTTATCACTGCGCATGAAGAAATGACCACCTCCAACGTTTGGTTTATGTTTTATAAGCATTTTTAATTTTATTGCTTAAATCGCATTTTCTCGGCGAGCTGAGCGCTTTTTCTGAATTGTGCCGCTCCCGTCACTCTGGTTAGGTTGGCATCGAAAAAAACTTTCTCGGGTGCTTTAGAGTGCCGAGTTTATCACTGCGCATGAAGAAATGACCACCTCCAACGTTTGGTTTATGTTTTATAAGCATTTTTAATTTTATTGCTTAAATCGCATTTTCTCGGCGAGCTGAGCACTTTTTCTGAATTGTGCCGCTCCCGTCACTCTGGTTAGGTTGGCATCGAAAAAAACGCTCTCGGGTGCTTTAGAGTGCCGAGTTTATCACTGCGCATGAAGAAATGACCCACTCCAACGTTTGGTTTATGTTTTATAAGCATTTTTAATTTTATTGCTTAAATCGCATTTTCTCGGCGAGCTGAGCACTTTTTCTGAATTGTGCCGCTCCCGTCACTCTGGTTAGGTTAGCATCGAAAAAAACGCTCTCGGGTGCTTTAGAGTGCCGAGTTCATCACTGCGCATGAAGAAATGACCACCTCCAACGTTTGGTTTATGTTTAATAAGCATTTTTAATTTTATTGCTTAAATCGCATTTTCTCGGCGAGCTGAGCACTTTTTCTGAATTGTGCCGCTCCCGTCACTCTGGTTAGGTTGGCATCGAAAAAAACGCTCTCGGGTGCTTTAGAGTGCCGAGTTTATTACTGCGCATGAAGAAATGACCACCTCCAACGTTTGGTTTATGTTTTATAAGCATTTTTAATTTTATTGCTTAAATCGCGTTTTCTCGGCGAGCTGAGCGCTTTTTCTGAATTGTGCCGCTCCCGTCACTCTGGTTAGGTTGGCATCGAAAAAAACGCTCCCGGGTGCTTTAGAGTGCCGAGTTTATCACTGCGCATGAAGAAATGACCACCTCCAACGTTTGGTTTATGTTTTATAAGCATTTTTAATTTTATTGCTTAAATCGCATTTTCTCGGCGAGCTGAGCACTTTTTCTGAATTGTTCCGCTCCCGTCACTCTGGTTAGGTTGGCATCGAAAAAAACGCTCTCGGGTGCTTTAGAGTGCCGAGTTATTCACTGCGCATGAAGAAATGACTACCTCCAACGTTTGGTTTATGTTTTATAAGCATTTTTAGTTTTATTGCTTAAATCGCATTTTCTCGGCGAGCTGAGCACTTTTTCTGAATTGTGCCGCTCCCGTCACTCTGGTTAGGTTGGCATCGAAAAAAACGCTCTCGGGTGCTTTAGAGTGCCGAGTTTATCACTGCGCATGAAGAAATGACCACCTCCAACGTTTGGTTTATGTTTTATAAGCATTTTTAATTTTATTGCTTAAATCGCATTTTCTCGGCGAGCTGAGCACTTTTTCTGAATTGTGCCGCTCCCGTAACTCTGGTTAGGTTGGCATCGAAAAAAACGCTCTCGGGTGCTGTAGAGTGCCGAGTTTATCACTGCGCATGAAGAAATGACCACCTCCAACGTTTGGTTTATGTTTTATAAGCATTTTTAATTTTATTGCTTAAATCGCATTTTCTCGGCGAGCTGAGCACTTTTTCTGAATTGTGCCGCTCCCGTCACTCTGGTTAGGTTGGCATCGAAAAAAACGCTCAAGGGTGCTTTAGAGTGCCGAGTTTATTACTGCGCATTAAGAAATGACCACCTCCAACGTTTGGTTTATGTTTTATAAGCATTTTTAATTTTATTGCTTAAATCGCATTTTCTCGGCGAGCTGAGCACTTTTTCTGAATTGTGCCGCTCCCGTCACTCTGGTTAGGTTGGCATCGAACAAAACGCTCTCGGGTGCTTTAGAGTGCCGAGTTATTCACTGCGCATGAAGAAATGACCACCTCCAACGTTTGGTTTATGTTTTATAAGCATTTTTAATTTTATTGCTTAAATCGCATTTTCTCGTCGAGCGGAGCACTTTTTCTGAATTGTGCCGCTCCCGTCACTCTGGTTAGGTTGGCATTGAAAAAAAACGCTCTCGGGTGCTTTAGAGTGCCGAGTTTATCACTGCGCATGAAGAAATGACCACCTCCAACGTTTGGTTTATGTTTTATAAGCATTTTTAATTTTATTGCTTAAATCGCATTTTCTCGGCGAGCTGAGCGCTTTTTCTGAATTGTGCCGCTCCCGTCACTCTGGTTAGGTTGGCATCGAAAAAAACGCTCTCGGGTGCTTTAGAGTGCCGAGTTATTCACTGCGCATGAAGAAATGACCACCTCCAACGTTTGGTTTATGTTTTATAAGCATTTTTAATTTTATTGCTTAAATCGCATTTTCTCGTCGAGCGGAGCACTTTTTCTGAATTGTGCCGCTCCCGTCACTCTGGTTAGGTTGGCATCGAAAAAAAACGCTCTCGGGTGCTTTAGAGTGCCGAGTTTATCACTGCGCATGAAGAAATGACCACCTCCAACGTTTGGTTTATGTTTTATAAGCATTTTTAATTTTATTGCTTAAATCGCATTTTCTCGGCGAGCTGAGCGCTTTTTCTGAATTGTGCCGCTCCCGTCACTCTGGTTAGGTTGGCATCGAAAAAAACGCTCTCGGGTGCTTTAGAGTGCCGAGTTATTCACTGCGCATGAAGAAATGACCACCTCCAACGTTTGGTTTATGTTTTATAAGCATTTTTAATTTTATTGCTTAAATCGCATTTTCTCGGCGAGCTGAGCGCTTTTTCTGAATTGTGCCGCTCCCGTCACTCTGGTTAGGTTGGCATCGAAAAAAACGCTCTCGGGTGCTTTAGAGTGCCGAGTTATTCACTGCGCATGAAGAAATGACCACCTCCAACGTTTGGTTTATGTTTAATAAGCATTTTTAATTTTATTGCTTAAATCGCATTTTCTCGGCGAGCTGAGCACTTTTTCTGAATTGTGCCGCTCCCGTCACTCTGGTTAGGTTGGCATCGAAAAAAACGCTCTCGGGTGCTTTAGAGTGCCGAGTTTATTACTGCGCATTAAGAAATGACCACCTCCAACGTTTGGTTTATGTTTTATAAGCATTTTTAATTTTATTGCTTAAATCGCATTTTCTCGGCGAGCTGAGCACTTTTTCTGAATTGTGCCGCTCCCGTCACTCTGGTTAGGTTGGCATCGAAAAAAACGCTCTCGGGTGCTTTAGAGTGCCGAGTTATTCACTGCGCATGAAGAAATGACCACCTCCAACGTTTGGTTTATGTTTTATAAGCATTTTTAATTTTATTTCTTAAATCGCATTTTCTCGGCGAGCTGAGCGCTTTTTCTGAATTGTGCCGCTCCCGTCACTCTGGTTAGGTTGGCATCGAAAAAAACGCTCTCGGGTGCTTTAGAGTGCCGAGTTTATCACTGCGTTGGAAGAAATGACCACCTCCAACGTTTGGTTTATGTTTTATAAGCATTTTTAATTTTATTGCTTAAATCGCATTTTCTCGGCGAGCTGAGCGCTTTTTCTGAATTGTGCCGCTCCCGTCACTCTGGTTAGGTTGGCATCGAAAAAAACGCTCTCGGGTGCTTTAGAGTGCCGAGTTTATCACTGCGCATGAAGAAATGACCACCTCCAACGTTTGGTTTATGTTTTATAAGCATTTTTAATTTTATTGCTTAAATCGCATTTTCTCGGCGAGCTGAGCGCTTTTTCTGAATTGTGCCGCTCCCTTCACTCTGGTTAGGTTGGCATCGAAAAAAACGCTCTCGGGTGCTTTAGAGTGCCGAGTTTATCACTGCGCATGAAGAAATGACCACCTCCAACATTTGGTTTATGTTTTATAAGCATTTTTAATTTTATTGCTTAAATCGCATTTTCTCGGCGAGCTGAGCGCTTTTTCTGAATTGTGCCGCTCCCGTCACTCTGGTTAGGTTGGCATCGAAAAAAAACGCTCTCGGGTACTTTAGAGTGCCGAGTTATTCACTGCGCATGAAGAAATGACCACCTCCAACGTTTGGTTTATGTTTAATAAGCATTTTTAATTTTATTGCTTAAATCGCATTTTCTCGGCGAGCTGAGCACTTTTTCTGAATTGTGCCGCTCCCGTCACTCTGGTTAGGTTGGCATCGAAAAAAACACTCTCGGGTGCTTTAGAGTGCCGAGTTTATTACTGCGCGTTAAGAAATGACCACCTCCAACGTTTGGTTTATGTTTTATAAGCATTTTTAATTTTATTGCTTAAATCGCATTTTCTCGGCGAGCTGAGCGCTTTTTCTGAATTGTGCCGCTCCCGTCACTCTGGTTAGGTTGGCATCGAAAAAAACGCTCTCGGGTGCTTTAGAGTGCCGAGTTATTCACTGCGCACGAAGAAATGACCACCTCCAACGTTTGGTTTATGTTTTATAAGCATTTTTAATTTTATTGCTTAAATCGCATTTTCTCGGCGAGCTGAGCGCTTTTTCTGAATTGTGCCGCTCCCGTCACTCTGGTTAGGTTGGCATCGAAAAAAACGCTCTCGGGTGCTTTAGAGTGCCGAGTTTATCACTGCGCATGAAGAAATGACCACCTCCAACGTTTGGTTTATGTTTTATAAGCATTTTTAATTTTATTGCTTAAATCGCATTTTCTCGGCGAGCTGAGCACTTTTTCTGAATTGTGCCGCTCCCGTCACTCTGGTTAGGTTGGCATCGAAAAAAACGCTCTCGGGTGCTTTAGAGTGCCGAGTTTATCACTGCGCATGAAGAAATGACCACCTCCAACGTTTGGTTTATGTTTTATAAGCATTTTTAATTTTATTGCTTAAATCGCATTTTCTCCGCGAGCTGAGCACTTTTTCTGAATTGTGCCGCTCCCGTCACTCTGGTTAGGTTGGCATCGAAAAAAACGCTCTCGGGTGCTTTAGAGTGTCGAGTTTATCACTGCGCATGAAGAAATGACCACCTCCAACGTTTGGTTTATGTTTTATAAGCATTTTTAATTTTATTGCTTAAATCGCATTTTCTCGGCGAGCTGAGCACTTTTTCTGAATTGTGCCGCTCCCGTCACTCTGGTTAGGTTGGCATCGAAAAAAACGCTCTCGGGTGCTTTAGAGTGCCGAGTTTATCACTGCGCATGAAGAAATGACCACCTCCAACGTTTGGTTTATGTTTTATAAGCATTTTTAATTTTATTGCTTAAATCGCATTTTCTCGGCGAGCTGAGGACTTTTTCTGAATTGTGCCGCTCCCGTCACTCTGGTTAGGTTGGCATCGAAAAAAACGCTCTCGGGTGCTTTAGAGTGCCGAGTTTATCACTGCGCATGAAGAAATGACCACCTCCAACGTTTGGTTTATGTTTTATAAGCATTTTTAATTTTATTGCTTAAATCGCATTTTCTCGGCGAGCTGAGCACTTTTTCTGAATTGTGCCGCTCCCGTCACTCTGGTTAGGTTGGCATCGAAAAAAACGCTCTCGGGTGCTTTAGAGTGCCGAGTTTATCACTGCGCATGAAGAAATGACCACCTCCAACGTTTGGTTTATGTTTTATAAGCATTTTTAATTTTATTGCTTAAATCGCATTTTCTCGGCGAGCTGAGCACTTTTTCTGAATTGTGCCGCTCCCGTCACTCTGGTTAGGTTGGCATCGAAAAAAACGCTCTCGGGTGCTTTAGAGTGCCGTGTTTATCACTGCGCATGAAGAAATGACCACCTCCAACGTTTGGTTTATGTTTTATAAGCATTTTTAATTTTATTGCTTAAATCGCATTTTCTCGGCGAGCTGAGCACTTTTTCGAATTGTGCCGCTCCCGTCACTCTGGTTAGGTTGGCATCGAAAAAAACGCTCTCGGGTGCTTTAGAGTGCCGAGTTTATCACTGCGCATGAAGAAATGACACCCTCCAACGTTTGGTTTATGTTTTATAAGCATTTTTAATTTTATTGCTTAAATCGCATTTTCTCGGTGAGCTGAGCGCTTTTTCTGAATTGTGCCGCTCCCGTCACTCTGGTTAGGTTGGCATCGAAAAAAACGCTCTCGGGTGCTTTAGAGTGCCGAGTTTATCACTGCGCATGAAGAAATGACCACCTCCAACGTTTGGTTTATGTTTTATAAGCATTTTTAATTTTATTGCTTAAATCGCATTTTCTCGGCGAGCTGAGCGCTTTTTCTGAATTGTGCCGCTCCCGTCACTCTGGTTAGGTTGGCATCGAAAATAACGCTCTCGGGTGCTTTAGAGTGCCGAGTTTATCACTGCGCATGAAGAAATGACCACCTCCAACGTTTGGTTTATGTTTTATAAGCATTTTTAATTTTATTGCTTAAATCGCATTTTCTCGGCGAGCTGAGCACTTTTTCTGAATTGTGCCGCTCCCGTCACTCTGGTTAGGTTGGCATCGAAAAAAACGCTCTCGGGTGCTTTAGAGTGCCGATTTTATCACTGCGCATGAAGAAATGACCACCTCCAACGTTTGGTTTATGTTTTATAAGCATTTTTAATTTTATTGCTTAAATCGCATTTTCTCGGCGAGCTGAGCACTTTTTCTGAATTGTGCCGCTCCCGTCACTCTGGTTAGGTTGGCATCGAAAAAAACGCTCTCGGGTGCTTTAGAGTCCCGAGTTTATCACTGCGCATGAAGAAATGACCACCTCCAACGTTTGGTTTATGTTTTATAAGCATTTTTAATTTTATTGCTTAAATCGCATTTTCTCGGCGAGCTGAGCACTTTTTCTGAATTGTGCCGCTCCCGTCACTCTGGTTAGGTTGGCATCGAAAAAAACGCTCTCGGGTGCTTTAGAGTGCCGAGTTTATCACTGCGCATGAAGAAATGACCACCTCCAACGTTTGGTTTATGTTTTATAAGCATTTTTAATTTTATTGCTTAAATCGCATTTTCTCGGCGAGCTGAGCACTTTTTCTGAATTGTGCCGCTCCCGTCACTCTGGTTAGGTTGGCATCGAATAAAACGCTCTCGGGTGCTTTAGAGTGCCGAGTTTAGCACTGCGCATGAAGAAATGACCACCTCCAACGTTTGGTTTATGTTTTATAAGCATTTTTAATTTTATTGCTTAAATCGCATTTTCTCGGCGAGCTGAGCAGTTTTTCTGAATTGTGCCGCTCCCGTCACTCTGGTTAGGTTGGCATCGAAAAAAACGCTCTCGGGTGCTTTAGAGTGTCGAGTTTATCACTGCGCATGAAGAAATGACCACCTCCAACGTTTGGTTTATGTTTTATGAGCATTTTTAATTTTATTGCTTAAATCGCATTTTCTCGGCGAGCTGAGCACTTTTTCTGAATTGTGCCGCTCCCGTCACTCTGGTTAGGTTGGCGTCGAAAAAAACGCTCTCGGGTGCTTTAGAGTGCCGAGTTTATCACTGCGCATGAAGAAATGACCACCTCTAACGTTTGGTTTATGTTTCATAAGCATTTTTAATTTTATTGCTTAAATCGCATTTTCTCGGCGAGCTGAGCATTTTTTCTGAATTGTGCCGCTCCCGTCACTCTGGTTAGGTTGGCATCGAAAAAAACGCTCTCGGGTGCTTTAGAGTGCCGAGTTTATCACTGCGCATGAAGAAATGACCACCTCCAACGTTTGGTTTATGTTTTATAAGCATTTTTAATTTTATTGCTTAAATCGCATTTTCTCGGCGAGCTGAGCGCTTTTTCTGAATTGTGCCGCTCCCGTCACTCTGGTTAGGTTGGCATCGAAAAAAACTTTCTCGGGTGCTTTAGAGTGCCGAGTTTATCACTGCGCATGAAGAAATGACCACCTCCAACGTTTGGTTTATGTTTTATAAGCATTTTTAATTTTATTGCTTAAATCGCATTTTCTCGGCGAGCTGAGCACTTTTTCTGAATTGTGCCGCTCCCGTCACTCTGGTTAGGTTGGCATCGAAAAAAACGCTCTCGGGTGCTTTAGAGTGCCGAGTTTATCACTGCGCATGAAGAAATGACCCACTCCAACGTTTGGTTTATGTTTTATAAGCATTTTTAATTTTATTGCTTAAATCGCATTTTCTCGGCGAGCTGAGCACTTTTTCTGAATTGTGCCGCTCCCGTCACTCTGGTTAGGTTAGCATCGAAAAAAACGCTCTCGGGTGCTTTAGAGTGCCGAGTTCATCACTGCGCATGAAGAAATGACCACCTCCAACGTTTGGTTTATGTTTTATAAGCATTTTTAATTTTATTGCTTAAATCGCATTTTCTCGGCGAGCTGAGCGCTTTTTCTGAATTGTGTCGCTCCCGTCACTCTGGTTAGGTTGGCATCGAAAAAAACGCTCTCGGGTGCTTTAGAGTGCCGATTTTATCACTGCGCATGAAGAAATGACCACCTCCAACGTTTGGTTTATGTTTTATAAGCATTTTTAATTTTATTGCTTAAATCGCATTTTCTCGGCGAGCTGAGCACTTTTTCTGAATTGTGCCGCTCCCGTCACTCTGGTTAGGTTGGCATCGAAAAAACGCTCTCGGGTGCTTTAGAGTGCCGAGTTTATCACTGCGCATGAAGAAATGACCACCTCCAACGTTTGGTTTATGTTTTATAAGCATTTTTAATTTGATTGCTTAAATCGCATTTTCTCGGCGAGCTGAGCGCTTTTTCTGAATTGTGCCGCTCCCGTCACTCTGGTTAGGTTGGCATCGAAAAAAAACGCTCTCGGGTTCTTTAGAGTGCCGAGTTTATCACTGCGCATGAAGAAATGACCACCTCCAACGTTTGGTTTATGTTTTATAAGCATTTTTAATTTTATTGCTTAAATCGCATTTTCTCGGCGAGCTGAGCACTTTTTCTGAATTGTGCCGCTCCCGTCACTCTGGTTAGGTTGTCATCGAAAAAAACGCTCTCGGGTGCTTTAGAGTGCCGAGTTTATCACTGCGCATGAAGAAATGACCACCTCCAACGTTTGGTTTGTTTTATAAGCATTTTTAATTTTATTGCTTAAATCGCATTTTCTCGGCGAGCTGAGCACTTTTTCTGAATTGTGCCGCTCCCGTCACTCTGGTTAGGTTGGCATCGAAAAAAACGCTCTCGGGTGCTTTAGAGTGCCGAGTTTATCACTGCGCATGAAGAAATGACCACCTCCAACGTTTGGTTTATGTTTTATAAGCATTTTTAATTTTATTGCTTAAATCGCATTTTCTCGGCGAGCTGAGCACTTTTTCTGAATTGTGCCGCTCCCGTCACTCTGGTTAGGTTGGCATCGAAAAAAACGCTCTCGGGTGCTTTAGAGTGTCGAGTTTATCACTGCGCATGAAGAAATGACCACCTCCAACGTTTGGTTTATGTTTTATAAGCATTTTTAATTTTATTGCTTAAATCGCATTTTCTCGGCGAGCTGAGCACTTTTTCTGAATTGTGCCGCTCCCGTCACTCTGGTTAGGTTGGCATCGAAAAAAACGCTCTCGGGTGCTTTAGAGTGCCGAGTTTATCACTGCGCATGAAGAAATGACCACCTCCAACGTTTGGTTTATGTTTTATAAGCATTTTTAATTTTATTGCTTAAATCGCATTTTCTCGGCGAGCTGAGGACTTTTTCTGAATTGTGCCGCTCCCGTCACTCTGGTTAGGTTGGCATCGAAAAAAACGCTCTCGGGTGCTTTAGAGTGCCGAGTTTATCACTGCGCATGAAGAAATGACCACCTCCAACGTTTGGTTTATGTTTTATAAGCATTTTTAATTTTATTGCTTAAATCGCATTTTCTCGGCGAGCTGAGCGCTTTTTCTGAATTGTGCCGCTCCCGTCACTCTGGTTAGGTTGGCATCGAAAATAACGCTCTCGGGTGCTTTAGAGTGCCGAGTTTATCACTGCGCATGAAGAAATGACCACCTCCAACGTTTGGTTTATGTTTTATAAGCATTTTTAATTTTATTGCTTAAATCGCATTTTCTCGGCGAGCTGAGCACTTTTTCTGAATTGTGCCGCTCCCGTCACTCTGGTTAGGTTGGCATCGAAAAAAACGCTCTCGGGTGCTTTAGAGTGCCGATTTTATCACTGCGCATGAAGAAATGACCACCTCCAACGTTTGGTTTATGTTTTATAAGCATTTTTAATTTTATTGCTTAAATCGCATTTTCTCGGCGAGCTGAGCAC
Source organism: Syngnathus typhle (assembly GCF_033458585.1). NCBI lineage: Eukaryota > Metazoa > Chordata > Actinopteri > Syngnathiformes > Syngnathidae > Syngnathus > Syngnathus typhle. The sequence goes on along the minus strand of NW_026871941.1, from coordinate 666,961 downwards.
TTTTTCTGAATTGTGCCGCTCCCGTCACTCTGGTTAGGTTGGCATCGAAAAAAACGCTCTCGGGTGCTTTAGAGTGCCGAGTTTATCACTGCGCATGAAGAAATGACCACCTCCAACGTTTGGTTTATGTTTTATAAGCATTTTTAATTTTATTGCTTAAATCGCATTTTCTCAGCGAGCTGAGCACTTTTTCTGAATTGTGCCGCTCCCGTCACTCTGGTTAGGTTGGCATCGAAAAAAACGCTCTCGGGTGCTTTAGAGTCCCGAGTTTATCACTGCGCATGAAGAAATGACCACCTCCAACGTTTGGTTTACGTTTTATAAGCATTTTTAATTTTATTGCTTAAATCGCATTTTCTCGGCGAGCTGAGCACTTTTTCTGAATTGTGCCGCTCCCGTCACTCTGGTTAGGTTGGCATCGAAAAAAACGCTCTCGGGTGCTTTAGAGTGCCGAGTTTATCACTGCGCATGAAGAAATGACCACCTCCAACGTTTGGTTTATGTTTTATAAGCATTTTTAATTTTATTGCTTAAATCGAATTTTCTCGGCGAGCTGAGCACTTTTTCTGAATTGTGCCGCTCCCGTCACTCTGGTTAGGTTGGCATCGAAAAAAACGCTCTCGGGTGCTTTAGAGTGCCGAGTTTATCACTGCGCATGAAGAAATGACCACCTCCAACGTTTGGTTTATGTTTTATAAGCATTTTTAATTTTATTGCTTAAATCGCATTTTCTCGGCGAGCTGAGCGCGTTTTCTGAATTGTGCCGCTCCCGTCACTCTGGTTAGGTTGGCATCGAAAAAAACGCTCTCGGGTGCTTTAGAGTGCCGAGTTTATCACTGCGCATGAAGAAATGACCACCTCCAACGTTTGGTTTATGTTTTATAAGCATTTTTAATTTTATTGCTTAAATCGCATTTTCTCGGCGAGCTGAGCACTTTTTCTGAATTGTGCCGCTCCCGTCACTCTGGTTAGGTTGGCATCGAAAAAAACGCTCTCGGGTGCTTTAGAGTGCCGAGTTTATCACTGCGCATGAAGAAATGACCACCTCCAACGTTTGGTTTATGTTTTATAAGCATTTTTAATTTTATTGCTTAAATCGCATTTTCTCGGCGAGCTGAGCACTTTTTCTGAATTGTGCCGCTCCCGTCACTCTGGTTAGGTTGGCATCGAAAAAAACGCTCTCGGGTGCTTTAGAGTGCCGAGTTTATCACTGCGCATGAACAAATGACCACCTCCAACGTTTGGTTTATGTTTTATAAGCATTTTTAATTTTATTGCTTAAATCGCATTTTCTCGGCGAGCTGAGCACTTTTTCTGAATTGTGCCGCTCCCGTCACTCTGGTTAGGTTGGCATCGAAAAAAACGCTCTCGGGTGCTTTAGAGTGCCGAGTTTATCACTGCGCATGAACAAATGACCACCTCCAACGTTTGGTTTATGTTTTATAAGCATTTTTAATTTTATTGCTTAAATCGCATTTTCTCGGCGAGCTGAGCACTTTTTCTGAATTGTGCCGCTCCCGTCACTCTGGTTAGGTTGGCATCGAAAAAAAACGCTCTCGGGTGCTTTAGAGTGCCGAGTTTATCACTGCGCATGAAGAAATGACCACCTCCAACGTTTGGTTTATGTTTTATAAGCATTTTTAATTTTATTGCTTAAATCGCATTTTCTCGGCGAGCTGAGCACTTTTTCTGAATTGTGCCGCTCCCGTCACTCTGGTTAGGTTGGCATCGAAAAAAACGCTCTCGGGTGCTTTAGAGTGCCGAGTTTATCACTGCGCATGAAGAAATGACCACCTCCAACGTTTGGTTTATGTTTTATAAGCATTTTTAATTTTATTGCTTAAATCGCATTTCCTCGGCGAGCTGAGCACTTTTTCTGAATTGTGCCGCTCCCGTCACTCTGGTTAGGTTGGCATCGAAAAAAACGCTCTCGGGTGCTTTAGAGTGCCGAGTTTATCACTGCGCATGAAGAAATGACCACCTCCAACGTTTGGTTTATGTTTTATAAGCATTTTTAATTTTATTGCTTAAATCGCATTTTCTCGGCGAGCTGAGCACTTTTTCTGAATTGTGCCGCTCCCGTCACTCTGGTTAGGTTGGCATCGAAAAAAACGCTCTCGGGTGCTTTAGAGTGCCGAGTTTATCACTGCGCATGAAGAAATGACCACCTCCAACGTTTGGTTTATGTTTTATAAGCATTTTCAATTTTATTGCTTAAATCGCATTTTCTCGGCGAGCTGAGCACTTTTTCTGAATTGTGCCGCTCCCGTCACTCTGGTTAGGTTGGCATCGAAAAAAACGCTCTCGGGTGCTTTAGAGTGCCGAGTTTATCACTGCGCATGAAGAAATGACCACCTCCAACGTTTGGTTTATGTTTTATAAGCATTTTTAATTTTATTGCTTAAATCGCATTTTGTCGGGGAGCTGAGCACTTTTTCTGAATTGTGCCGCTCCCGTCACTCTGGTTAGGTTGGCATCGAAAAAAACGCTCTCGGGTGCTTCAGAGTGCCGAGTTTATCACTGCGCATGAAGAAATGACCACCTCCAACGTGTCGTTTATGTTTTATAAGCATTTTTAATTTCATTGCTTAAATCGCATTTTCTCGGCGAGCTGAGCACTTTTTCTGAATTGTGCCGCTCCCGTCACTCTGGTTAGGTTGGCATCGAAAAAAACGCTCTCGGGTGCTTTAGAGTGCCAAGTTTATCACTGTGCATGAAGAAATGACCACCTCCAACGTTTGGTTTATGTTTTATAAGCATTTTTAATTTTATTGCTTAAATCGCATTTTCTCGGCGAGCTGAGCACTTTTTCTGAATTGTGCCGCTCCCGTCACTCTGGTTAGGTTGGCATCGAAAAAAACGCTCTCGGGTGCTTTAGAGTGCCGAGTTTATCACTGCGCATGAAGAAATGACCACCTCCAACGTTTGGTTTATGTTTTATAAGCATTTTTAATTTTATTGCTTAAATCGCATTTTCTTGGCGAGCTGAGCACTTTTTCTGAATTGTGCCGCTCCCGTCACTCTGGTTAGGTTGGCATCGAAAAAAACGCTCTCGGGTGCTTTAGAGTGCCGAGTTTATCACTGCGCATGAAGAAATGACCACCTCCAACGTTTGGTTTATGTTTTATAAGCATTTTTAATTTTATTGCTTAAATCGCATTTTCTCGGCGAGCTGAGCACTTTTTCTGAATTGTGCCGCTCCCGTCACTCTGGTTAGGTTGGCATCGAAAAAACCGCTCTCGGGTGCTTTAGAGTGCCGAGTTTATCACTGCGCATGAAGAAATGACCACCTCCAACGTTTGGTTTATGTTTTATAAGCATTTTTAATTTTATTGCTTAAATCGCATTTTCTCGGCGAGCTGAGCACTTTTTCTGAATTGTGCCGCTCCCGTCACTCTGGTTAGGTTGGCATCGAAAAAAACGCTCTCGGGTGCTTTAGAGTGCCGAGTTTATCACTGCGCATGAAGAAATGACCACCTCAAACGTTTGGTTTATGTTTTATAAGCATTTTTAATTTTATTGCTTAAATCGCATTTTCTCGGCGAGCTGAGCACTTTTTCTGAATTGTGCCGCTCCTGTCACTCTGGTTAGGTTGGCATCGAAAAAAACGCTCTCGGGTGCTTTAGAGTGCCGAGTTTATCACTGCGCATGAAGAAATGACCACCTCCAACGTTTGGTTTATGTTTTATAAGCATTTTTAATTTTATTGCTTAAATCGCATTTTCTCGGCGAGCTGAGCACTTTTTCTGAATTGTGCCGCTCCCGTCACTCTGGTTAGGTTGGCATCGAAAAAAACGCTCTCGGGTGCTTTAGAGTGCCGAGTTTATCACTGCGCATGAAGAAATGACCACCTCCAACGTTTGGTTTATGTTTTATAAGCATTTTTAATTTTATTGCTTAAATCGCATTTTCTCGGCGAGCTGAGCACTTTTTCTGAATTGTGCCGCTCCCGTCACTCTGGTTAGGTTGGCATCGAAAAAAAACGCTCTCGGGTGCTTTAGAGTGCCGAGTTTATCACTGCGCATGAAGAAATGACCACCTCCAACGTTTGGTTTATGTTTTATAAGCATTTTTAATTTTATTGCTTAAATCGCATTTTCTCGGCGAGCTGAGCACTTTTTCTGAATTGTGCCGCTCCCGTCACTCTGGTTAGGTTGGCATCGAAAAAAACGCTCTCGGGTGCTTTAGAGTGCCAAGTTTATCACTGCGCATGAAGAAATGACCACCTCCAACGTTTGGTTTATGTTTTATAAGCATTTTTAATTTTATTGCTTAAATCGCATTTTGTCGGGGAGCTGAGCACTTTTTCTGAATTGTGCCGCTCCCGTCACTCTGGTTAGGTTGGCATCGAAAAAAACGCTCTCGGGTGCTTTAGAGTGCCAAGTTTATCACTGTGCATGAAGAAATGACCACCTCCAACGTTTGGTTTATGTTTTATAAGCATTTTTAATTTTATTGCTTAAATCGCATTTTCTCGGCGAGCTGAGCACTTTTTCTGAATTGTGCCGCTCCCGTCACTCTGGTTAGGTTGGCATCGAAAAAAACGCTCTCGGGTGCTTCAGAGTGCCGAGTTTATCACTGCGCATGAAGAAATGACCACCTCCAACGTTTGGTTTATGTTTTATAAGCATTTTTAATTTCATTGCTTAAATCGCATTTTCTCGGCGAGCTGAGCACTTTTTCTGAATTGTGCCGCTCCCGTCACTCTGGTTAGGTTGGCATCGAAAAAAACGCTCTCGGGTGCTTTAGAGTGCCGAGTTTATCACTGTGCATGAAGAAATGACCACCTCCAACGTTTGGTTTATGTTTTATAAGCATTTTTAATTTTATTGCTTAAATCGCATTTTCTCGGCGAGCTGAGCACTTTTTCTGAATTGTGCCGCTCCCGTCACTCTGGTTAGGTTGGCATCGAAAAAAACGCTCTCGGGTGCTTTAGAGTGCCGAGTTTATCACTGCGCATGAAGAAATGACCACCTCCAACGTTTGGTTTATGTTTTATAAGCATTTTTAATTTTATTGCTTAAATCGCATTTTCTTGGCGAGCTGAGCACTTTTTCTGAATTGTGCCGCTCCCGTCACTCTGGTTAGGTTGGCATCGAAAAAAACGCTCTCGGGTGCTTTAGAGTGCCGAGTTTATCACTGCGCATGAAGAAATGACCACCTCCAACGTTTGGTTTATGTTTTATAAGCATTTTTAATTTTATTGCTTAAATCGCATTTTCTCGGCGAGCTGAGCACTTTTTCTGAATTGTGCCGCTCCCGTCACTCTGGTTAGGTTGGCATCGAAAAAACCGCTCTCGGGTGCTTTAGAGTGCCGAGTTTATCACTGCGCATGAAGAAATGACCACCTCCAACGTTTGGTTTATGTTTTATAAGCATTTTTAATTTTATTGCTTAAATCGCATTTTCTCGGCGAGCTGAGCACTTTTTCTGAATTGTGCCGCTCCCGTCACTCTGGTTAGGTTGGCATCGAAAAAAACGCTCTCGGGTGCTTTAGAGTGCCGAGTTTATCACTGCGCATGAAGAAATGACCACCTCAAACGTTTGGTTTATGTTTTATAAGCATTTTTAATTTTATTGCTTAAATCGCATTTTCTCGGCGAGCTGAGCACTTTTTCTGAATTGTGCCGCTCCTGTCACTCTGGTTAGGTTGGCATCGAAAAAAACGCTCTCGGGTGCTTTAGAGTGCCGAGTTTATCACTGCGCATGAAGAAATGACCACCTCCAACGTTTGGTTTATGTTTTATAAGCATTTTTAATTTTATTGCTTAAATCGCATTTTCTCGGCGAGCTGAGCACTTTTTCTGAATTGTGCCGCTCCCGTCACTCTGGTTAGGTTGGCATCGAAAAAAACGCTCTCGGGTGCTTTAGAGTGCCGAGTTTATCACTGCGCATGAAGAAATGACCACCTCCAACGTTTGGTTTATGTTTTATAAGCATTTTTAATTTTATTGCTTAAATCGCATTTTCTCGGCGAGCTGAGCACTTTTTCTGAATTGTGCCGCTCCCGTCACTCTGGTTAGGTTGGCATCGAAAAAAAACGCTCTCGGGTGCTTTAGAGTGCCGAGTTTATCACTGCGCATGAAGAAATGACCACCTCCAACGTTTGGTTTATGTTTTATAAGCATTTTTAATTTTATTGCTTAAATCGCATTTTCTCGGGGAGCTGAGCACTTTTTCTGAATTGTGCCGCTCCCGTCACTCTGGTTAGGTTGGCATCGAAAAAAACGCTCTCGGGTGCTTTAGAGTGCCGAGTTTATCACTGCGCATGAAGAAATGACCACCTCCAACGTTTGGTTTATGTTTTATAAGCATTTTTAATTTTATTGCTTAAATCGCATTTTCTCGGCGAGCTGAGCACTTTTTCTGAATTGTGCCGCTCCCGTCACTCTGGTTAGGTTGGCATCGAAAAAAACGCTCTCGGGTGCTTTAGAGTGCCGAGTTTATCACTGCGCATGAAGAAATGACCACCTCCAACGTTTGGTTTATGTTTTATAAGCATTTTTAATTTTATTGCTTAAATCGCATTTTCTCGGCGAGCTGAGCACTTTTTCTGAATCGTGCCGCTCCCGTCACTCTGGTTAGGTTGGCATCGAAAAAAACGCTCTCGGGTGCTTTAGAGGTCTGAGTTTATCACTGCGCATGAAGAAATGACCACCTCCAACGTTTGGTTTGTTTTATAAGCATTTTTAATTTTATTGCTTAAATCGCATTTTCTCGGCGAGCTGAGCGCTTTTTCTGAATTGTGCCGCTCCCGTCACTCTGGTTAGGTTGGCATCGAAAAAAACGCTCTCGGGTGCTTTAGAGTGCCGAGTTTATCACTGCGCATGAAGAAATGACCACCTCCAACGTTTGGTTTATGTTTTATGAGCATTCTTAATTGTATTGCTTAAATCGCATTTTCTCGGCGAGCTGAGCACTTTTTCTGAATTGTGCCGCTCCCGTCACTCTGGTTAGGTTGGCATCGAAAAAACCGCTCTCGGGTGCTTTAGAGTGCCGAGTTTATCACTGCGCATGAAGAAATGACCACCTCCAACGTTTGGTTTATTTTTTATAAGCATTTTTAATTTTATTGCTTAAATCGCATTTTCTCGTCGAGCTGAGCACTTTTTCTGAATTGTGCCGCTCCCGTCACTCTGGTTAGGTTGGCATCGAAAAAAACGCTCTTGGGTGCTTTAGAGTGCCGAGTTTATCACTGCGCATGAAGAAATGACCACCTCCAACGTTTGGTTTATGTTTTATAAGCATTCTTAATTTTATTGCTTAAATCGCATTTTCTCGGCGAGCTGAGCACTTTTTCTGAATTGTGCCGCTCCCGTCACTCTGGTTAGGTTGGCATCGAATAAAACGCTCTCGGGTGCTTTAGAGTGCCGAGTTTATCACTGCGCATGAAGAAATGACCACCTCCAACGTTTGGTTTATGTTTTATAAGCATTTTTAATTTTATTGCTTAAATCGCATTTTCTCGGCGAGCTGAGCACTTTTTCTGAATTGTGCCGCTCCCGTCACTCTGGTTAGGTTGGCATCGAAAAAAACGCTCTCGGGTGCTTTAGAGTGCCGAGTTTATCACTGCGCATGAACAAATGACCACCTCCAACGTTTGGTTTGTGGTGTGCAAGGACTGGAGTCGGAGGCGGAGTTATAAATGACGGTGCCAACGGCAGTTGTTTTAATGACATTTATAACTTGCTTCTCTCAACCACGGGCCGACTCTTTTCCCTTCGAGATCCTAACACACACTACATTTAAAACGGAAACTCCCACACGTGTAAAACATCCCACCGGAACTCGGCAACGTGAACTTAGGTTCCGGGTGAATTATGTCAACCCACTACACATGCCCCCCCAGAATTCACTCATAGTCAAAATCCCCGCGCCGGAAAGGAACGACAGCCCGACCACAGCGGGTGTAGGTGGCAGGGGCTGGCAGGGGGTCAAGGGTAGGGGGCGCCACCGGAAAGACCGCTGGGCTGGACGGTCGCGTTGTCGGTCGGGCAGGCGGGAGCCCGGTCAGGTCGGAGGGGCGAGGCGCTGGGGGGCGTCCGCGGCGTGGGGCCTGCGCCAATTCCAATGTCCGGGAAACATCCACGTGGGCAGGCTTAATCCTATCGACCGAGATAGTCTCAGGCCTACCGCCGATGTCCACGACCATGCTCTTACTCCCGTGCTGCAAGACCTTAAAAGGCCCGTCGTAAGGCGGACGCAACGGCCCGCGGTGGGCGTCGTGGCGGATGAACACAAAACCCGCCGAGCGTAGGTCGGTGGGCACCCGGGAAACAGGGGTGCAGTGCCGTGACGTGGGGACAGGTGCGAACGTCCCGGCAACTTCCAGCAGGGAGGACCGCTGCCCGGCCGCCGACCAAGGCGTTGTGGCGTCTGGAATGAAGTCCCCAGGAACTCGTAGTACCTGGCCGTAGACGAGCTCAGCAGACGAGGACTGCAAGTCCTCCTTAGGGGCCGTCCTGAGGCCCAGCATGACCCAGGGAAGTCTGTCCACCCAGTTGCCATCCACCAGACTGGCGCGTAGAGCAGCCTTCATGGAGCGGTGGAACCGCTCGCACAGCCCGTTAGCCTGGGGGTGATAAGCGGTGGTGCGGTGCAGCTTGACGCCCAAGCCTCCAGCAACCACATTCCAGATCTCGGAAGTAAACTGTGCACCCCGGTCCGAGGAGAGGTCTGAAGGTGTTCCAAAGCGCGCGACCCATGTGCCAATAAACGCCCGGGCCACGTCAGCAGCCGAGGTTGAGGAGAGGGGGACGGCTTCAGGCCAACGGGTCGTCCTGTCCACCATGGTGAGGAGGTAGGTGAAACCATGGGAAGGGGGGAGCGGGCCCACAAGGTCGATGTTGACGTGGTCGAACCTCCTTTCGGGGACAGTGAACGGCTCCAACGGGGCCTTGGTATGGCGGTGCACCTTCGCACGCTGACAAGCCACACACGAGTCGACCCAGGCCCGAACGTCCCTCTTCAGCCCTTTCCAGACGAACTTCTGAGCCACCAGCCTCACGGACGCTTTTCTGCCAGGATGGGACAGGCCGTGTATCGCCTCAAAGACAGCCCGCTGCCAGCCGGCAGGGACAAGTGGTCTAGGTTGGCCGGTGGAGAGGTCGCACCACAGCCTGACACCTGAGTCGCCAACCGCGACCTCCTCCAGACGCAGTCCAGTGTCCGAGTCTCTGAGCGACTGGATCCCAGGATCTGAGGCTTGGTCAGCACTCATACTTGAGTAGTCGAGCCCCAGCTGAACCGTGTGGATGACCGCTCTAGAGAGGCAATCGGCGACCACGTTGGACTTGCCGGCGATGTGTCGGATATCTGTGGTGTACTCGGAGATAAAAGACAGCTGACGCTGCTGGCGGGCGGACCACGGCTCAGCCACCTTGGACATAGAGAACGTGAGGGGTTTGTGGTCGACGAAAACCGTAAACTCACGGCCTTCCAGGATGGAGCGGAAATGGCGGATCGCCAACCAGACGCCGAGTAGCTCCCTGTCGAATGTGCTGTATTTGCGCTCCCTAGGGACCAGCTGGCGGCTGAAAAAGGCGAGCGGTTGCCAGGCGCCACCAACCCACTGCTCAAATACAGCACCAACTGCGTAGTCAGATGCGTCGGTCGTGAGGGCGACCGGGGCTCCAGGCGACGGGTGGACCAACATGGTGGCCTGGCACAGCGCAGCCTTAGTATCCTCGAAAGCCTTGATCCCCTCGGGGGTCCAGTCGATGTCCTGGTTGGGGGTTTTACCCTTAAGGGCCTCATACAGTGGGTGCATAATGTGGGCCGCCCGGCGTATGAATCGGTGGTAGAATGTAACCATCCCAAGGAACTCCCGGAGCCCCCGGGCCGAACGTGGGCGGGGAAAAGCGGAGACCGCTTCCACCTTTGTCGGGAGGGGGGTGGCCCCATTACTGCCGATGAGATGCCCAAGAAACTGGATCGACGGCACTCCGAAGACGCACTTCGCCGGGTTAATGATCAGGCCATGCTGGTCGAGCCTTGTGAAAAGGGCCCGCAGGTGTGCCGCATGCTCCTCCTCCGAGGAGCTGGCGACGAGGACATCGTCCAAGTAGACGAAGATGAAAGGCATGTCCCTAAGCGCAGAGTCCATCAACCGCTGGAAGGACTGGGCCGCATTTTTCAGGCCGAAGGGCATCCTAAGAAACTCGAAAAGCCCGAAAGGAGTCACCACTGCCGTTTTAGGGATGTCAGCAGGGTGCACTGGGACTTGGTGATAACCCCGCACCAGGTCCACCTTGGAGAACAGGTGCTTCCCTGCTAGATGTACCGAAAAGTCCTGAACATGGGGGACCGGGTAGCGGTCGGGCGTGGTGGCATCATTGAGGCGGCGGTAGTCGCCACACGGGCGCCAACCACCGTCTGGCTTAGGCACCATGTGGAGCGGGGAGGCCCACGGGCTGTCAGAGCGGCGAATAATGCCAAGGCGTTCCATGTTGGCGAACTCGGCCCGAGCAATCGTCAGTCTCTCCGGGTTGAGCCGTCGGGCCCTAGCGTAGATGGGGGGGCCTTTGGTCTCGATGTGGTGCTCGACCCCATGTTTAGCTGTGGTGGCGGCAAAAGTGGGCTGTGTAAGGCTGGGGAACTCTCCGAGGAGTTTCTGGTACACGTCGCCCTCGGAGAGCGAACTAGAGAGACTCACATAATTCCCCTCATCGCGGACACATGCGAAAGAGGAGAAGGTTAACGCGTCCACCAGGCGGCCGTTCTTAACATCCACGAGCAGTCCGTGGGCGCACAAAAAATCTGCGCCGAGCAGGGGGAAGGAGATGTCGGCAGTGACAAAGTCCCATGTGAAACGCTGACCCCCGAAACATACGTCCACAGTCCTTGTGCCATACGTCCTGATGGGGGTGTCGTTGGCGGATGTTAAGGGCGGGCCGTGCAACCCTCCAGCGGCGTCGTCCACCGTAGCCGGCAGGACGCTCCTCTGGGCACCGGTGTCACAGAGGAATCTGCGACCAGAGAGGGAGTCCTCAATGAACAGCAGCCGGTTCTTTTTGCCTGCGGTCACGGCCACTACTGAGCGCAGGCTTTGGCGTTTCCCGTCAAGTTGAAGTTGCAAGGGGAGCGGCACCTTTTAGCCTTGGCGCCAAAACGTGCATGGAAGTAGCACAAACCTGTGCTGGCGCGGCCGTCAGTTGCAGCGTGTCCTCTGCCAGGGGAAACGCCAGCGCTTGGGGACGTGTAGCTGCGTGTTGGGGCCAGCACACCAGGGGCGAAACGCTGGGTGGCCAAGTAGAAACGGTCCGCTTCCTCCGCCAGAGCACGCGGCTCCGTAATAGTCGTATTTGCGAGGGCCGTTTGGACGTGCGGCGGCATATGTCGCAGAAACAGTTCAATGAAAAGAAAATTCGGCTCTTCCCCACCCAGCAGGTTTAACATCATCTCCATGTGTTCAGAGGGTTTGCTGTCCCCCATGCCCTGAATAGCAAGCAGGCGCCGGGCTCGTTCGGATCGCGACAGTTCAAAAATCCTGAGGAGATAAGCCTTGAGCCCTGCATATTTATCCTGGGCCGGAGGGGAAGTGATGAAACTTACGGCTCTGGCAGCGGTGGAGCTTCCGAGTGCCGAGACAACGTGGTAGTAGCATGTGGCGTCATCCGTAATTCCCCGGAGGGCGAACTGAGCCTCCGCCTGTGCGAACCACGTTGCTGCAGAAGTCTCCCAAAACTCAGGCAGCCTAAGGACGGCGGAATGCGCCATGCCGTCTCGCTCGGTATTCTGTTCAGTCCCGGAATCCTCAGCGGGACTGACGTCAGGGTCACCAGTGTGGTGTGCAAGGACTGGAGTCGGAGGCGGAGTGATAAATGACGGTGCCAACGGCAGTTGTTTTAATGACATTTATAACTTGCTTCTCTCAACCACGGGCCGACTCTTTTCCCTTCGAGATCCTAACACACACTACATTTAAAACGGAAACTCCCACACGTGTAAAACATCCCACCGGAACTCGGCAACGTGAACTTAGGTTCCGGGTGAATTATGTCAACCCACTACAGGTTTATGTTTTATAAGCATTTTTAATTTTATTGCTTAAATCGCATTTTCTCGGCGAGCTGAGCACTTTTTCTGAATTGTGCCGCTCCCGTCACTCTGGTTAGGTTGGCATCGAAAAAAACGCTCTCGGGTGCTTTAGAGTGCCGAGTTTATCACTGCGCATGAACAAATGACCACCTCCAACGTTTGGTTTATGTTTTATAAGCATTTTTAATTTTATTGCTTAAATCGCATTTTCTCGGCGAGCTGAGCGCTTTTTCTGAATTGTGCCGCTCCCGTCACTCTGGTTAGGTTGGCATCGAAAAAAAACGCTCTCGGGTGCTTTAGAGTGCCGAGTTTATCACTGCGCATGAAGAAATGACCACCTCCAACGTTTGGTTTATGTTTTATAAGCATTTTTAATTTTATTGCTTAAATCGCATTTTCTCGGCGAGCTGAGCACTTTTTCTGAATTGTGCCGCTCCCGTCACTCTGGTTAGGTTGGCATCGAAAAAAACGCTCTCGGGTGCTTTAGAGTGCCGAGTTTATCACTGCGCATGAAGAAATGACCACCTCCAACGTTTGGTTTATGTTTTATAAGCATTTTTAATTTTATTGCTTAAATCGCATTTCCTCGGCGAGCTGAGCACTTTTTCTGAATTGTGCCGCTCCCGTCACTCTGGTTAGGTTGGCATCGAAAAAAACGCTCTCGGGTGCTTTAGAGTGCCGAGTTTATCACTGCGCATGAAGAAATGACCACCTCCAACGTTTGGTTTATGTTTTATAAGAATTTTTAATTTTATTGCTTAAATCGCATTTTCTCGGCGAGCTGAGCACTTTTTCTGAATTGTGCCGCTCCCGTCACTCTGGTTAGGTTGGCATCGAAAAAAAACGCTCTCGGGTGCTTTATAGTGCCGAGTTTATCACTGCGCATGAAGAAATGACCACCTCCAACGTTTGGTTTATGTTTTATAAGCATTTTTAATTTTATTGCTTAAATCGCATTTTCTCGGCGAGCTGAGCACTTTTTCTGAATTGTGCCGCTCCCGTCACTCTGGTTAGGTTGGCATCGAAAAAAACGCTCTCGGGTGCTTTAGAGTGCCGAGTTTATCACTGCGCATGAAGAAATGACCACCTCCAACGTTTGGTTTATGTTTTATAAGCATTTTTAATTTTATTGCTTAAATCGCATTTTCTCGGCGAGCTGAGCACTTTTTCTGAATTGTGCCGCTCCCGTCACTCTGGTTAGGTTGGCATCGAAAAAAACGCTCTCGGGTGCTTTAGAGTGCCGAGTTTATCACTGCGCATGAAGAAATGACCACCTCCAACGTTTGGTTTATGTTTTATAAGCATTTTTAATTTTATTGCTTAAATCGCATTTTGTCGGGGAGCTGAGCACTTTTTCTGAATTGTGCCGCTCCCGTCACTCTGGTTAGGTTGGCATCGAAAAAAACGCTCTCGGGTGCTTCAGAGTGCCGAGTTTATCACTGCGCATGAAGAAATGACCACCTCCAACGTTTGGTTTATGTTTTATAAGCATTTTTAATTTTATTGCTTAAATCGCATTTTCTCGGCGAGCTGAGCACTTTTTCTGAATTGTGCCGCTCCCGTCACTCTGGTTAAGTTGGCATCGAAAAAAACGCTCTCGGGTGCTTTAGAGTGCCGAGTTTATCACTGCGCATGAAGAAATTACCACCTCCAACGTTTGGTTTATGTTTTATAAGCATTTTTAATTTTATTGCTTAAATCGCATTTTCTCGGCGAGCTGAGCACTTTTTCTGAATTGTGACGCTCCCGTCACTCTGGTTAGGTTGGCATCGAAAAAAACGCTCTCGGGTGCTTTAGAGTGCCGAGTTTATCACTGCGCATGAAGAAATGACCACCTCCAACGTTTGGTTTATGTTTTATAAGCATTTTTAATTTTATTGCTTAAATCGCATTTTCTCGGCGAGCTGAGCACTTTTTCTGAATTGTGCCGCTCCCGTCACTCTGGTTAGGTTGGCATCGAAAAAAACGCTCTCGGGTGCTTTAGAGTGCCGAGTTTATCACTGCGCATGAAGAAATGACCACCTCCAACGTTTGGTTTATGTTTTATAAGCATTTTTAATTTTATTGCTTAAATCGCATTTTCTCGGCGAGCTGAGCACTTTTTCTGAATTGTGCCGCTCCCGTCACTCTGGTTAGGTTGGCATCGAAAAAAAACGCTCTCGGGTGCTTTAGAGTGCCGAGTTTATCACTGCGCATGAAGAAATGACCACCTCCAACGTTTGGTTTATGTTTTATAAGCATTTTTAATTTTATTGCTTAAATCGCATTTTCTCGGCGAGCTGAGCACTTTTTCTGAATTGTGCCACTCCCGTCACTCTGGTTAGGTTGGCATCGAAAAAAAACGCTCTCGGGTGCTTGAGAGTGCCGAGTTTATCACTGCGCATGAAGCAATGACCACCTCCAACGTTTGGTTTATGTTTTATAAGCATTTTTAATTTTATTGCTTAAATCGCATTTTCTCGGCGAGCGTAGCACTTTTTCTGAATTGTGACGCTCCCGTCACTCTGGTTAGGTTGGCATCGAAAAAAACGCTCTCGGGTGCTTTAGAGTGCCGAGTTTATCACTGCGCATGAAGAAATGACCACCTCCAACGTTTGGTTTATGTTTTATAAGCATTTTTAATTTTATTGCTTAAATCGCATTTTCTCGGCGAGCTGAGCACTTTTTCTGAATTGTGCCGCTCCCGTCACTCTGGTTAGGTTGGCATCGAAAAAAACGCTCTCGGGTGCTTTAGAGTGCCGAGTTTATCACTGCGCATGAAGAAATGACCACCTCCAACGTTTAGTTTATGTTTTATAAGCATTTTTAATTTTATTGCTTAAATAGCTTTTTCTCGGCGAGCTGAGCACTTTTTCTGAATTGTGCCGCTCCCGTCACTCTGGTTAGGTTGGCATCGAAAAAAACGCTCTCGGGTGCTTTAGAGTGCCGAGTTTATCACTGCGCATGAAAATGAACACCTCCAACGTTTGGTTTATGTTTTATAAGCATTTTTAATTTTATTGCTTAAATCGCATTTTCTCGGCGAGCTGAGCGCTTTTTCTGAATTGTGACGCTCCCGTCACTCTGGTTAGGTTGGCATCGAAAAAAACGCTCTCGGGTGCTTTAGAGTGCCGAGTTTATCACAGCGCATGAAGAAATGACCACCTCCAACGTTTGGTTTATGTTTTATAAGCATTTTTAATTTTATTGCTTAAATCGCATTTTCTCGGCGAGCTGAGCACTTTTTCTGAATTGTGACGCTCCCGTCACTCTGGTTAGGTTGGCATCGAAAAAAACGCTATCGGGTGCTTTAGAGTGCCGAGTTTATCACTGCGCATGAAGAAATGACCGCCTCCAACGTTTGGTTTATGTTTTATAAGCATTTTTAATCTTATTGCTTAAATCGCATTTTCTCGGCGAGCTGAGCGCTTTTTCTGAATTGTGCCGCTCCCGTCACTCTGGTTAGGTTGGCATCGAAAAAAACGCTCTCGGGTGCTTTAGAGTGCCGAGTTTATCACTGCGCATGAAGAAATGACCACCTCCAACGTTTGGTTTATGTTTTATAAGCATTTTTAATTTTATTGCTTAAATCGCATTTTCTCGGCGAGCTGAGCGCTTTTTCTGAATTGTGCCGCTCCCGTCACTCTGGTTAGGTTGGCATCGAAAAAAACGCTCTCGGGTGCTTTAGAGTGCCGAGTTTATCACTGCGCATGAAGAAATTACCACCTCCAACGTTTGGTTTATGTTTTATAAGCATTTTTAATTTTATTGCTTAAATCGCATTTTCTCGGCGAGCTGAGCACTTTTTCTGAATTGTGCCGCTCCCGTCACTCTGGTTAGGTTGGCATCGAAAAAAACGCTCTCGGGTGCTTTAGAGTGCCGAGTTTATCACTGCGCATGAAGAAATGACCACCTCCAACGTTTGGTTTATGTTTTATAAGCATTTTTAATTTTATTGCTTAAATCGCATTTTCTCGGCGAGCTGAGCGCTTTTTCTGAATTGTGCCGCTCCCGTCACTCTGGTTAGGTTGGCATAAAAAAAAACGCTCTCGGGTGCTTTAGAGTGCCGAGTTTATCACTGCGCATGAAGAAATGACCACCTCCAACGTTTGGTTTATGTTTTATAAGCATTTTTAATTTTATTGCTTAAATCGCATTTTCTCGGCGAGCTGAGCACTTTTTCTGAATTGTGCCGCTCCCGTCACTCTGGTTAGGTTGGCATCGAGAAAAACGCTCTCGGGTGCTTTAGAGTGCCGAGTATATCACTGCGCATGAAGAAATGACCACCTCCAACGTTTGGTTTATGTTTTATAAGCATTTTTAATTTTATTGCTTAAATCGCATTTTCTCGGCGAGCTGAGCACTTTTTCTGAATTGTGCCGCTCCCGTCACTCTGGTTAGGTTGGCATCGAAAAAAACGCTCTCGGGTGCTTTAGAGTGCCGAGTTTATCACTGCGCATGAAGAAATGACCACCTCCAGAGCATTGTCCAGCTGATTGAACAAGCAGTAAATAAAGAGAGGCGCCGGGCCCGGGAGGGAGATATAGCCCACGTGGTCACATCCACCCCCGGCCCGAGCCCCCACTCCTCCAACGTGACGAAAGAAGAAAGTTGGCAGAGACTTAGTGCTGAAAATGAGGAGCTAAAGAAAAAAGTTGATCAAGCTGATGAGCAGCGTAGACTGGAAACGCAGATGTTGAAATGGGTAACAGAGAAAGTGAGACGAGAAGACGCAAAGGGCGAGCTGAGACAGAAAGAGCTTCCACAGTGTGACAGCAGCGAGGGAGAGGGAGAAGATGACGTTGTAATGCAACAGAGGAAAATGTTACAGTACGCAAATCAGGATAGTAGAAAGAGGTACAGGCAGGGAGAGAAAGAGACGCGGAAAGGATACAATTTGCGGAGTGGTCAAGGACAGATGACGCAGACCGAGGGGCAGAAAAATGAATTAATGTGTCCGCTGGTGACCACACCAGGCGGCCAGCACTACGAGCCTATGGTGCTCCGCGATGTGACTGCGATGATGGAAAAAATGCCCCCACTTCACAGAGGAGGTAAAGTGTGGCTGAACAAATTTTTGGCTCTGATGAGCGGGCAGAGCTGTACACTCGGTGACATGCGTCAGATATTGGCAGGAGCATGCTCTCTAGTACAATTGCAGGCGATTGAGGAAGCAGCAGGGACAGCGAGACTGGGGAGGGAGGTACCCTTGCCACAAGTAGCAGCGCCCCTGTTTGAAAACATTAAATTGACTTTCCCACAACCCACCGATTTGGCCCCCACTATGTTTCCTTATGATGTGAAAATGTCACCAGCACAACATTATGTAACATGTGTGGAAAGTTGGATTGAAACCACAGGTCGCCATCCGGCTCTCTCGCCCGAGGCAGAGCTGCTCTTCCGGACGGCGCTAGTGGATGGACTTCCGCCAGACGTGAAGAAGCAGCTGATGTCAGACCCTGACATTCTGGTTTGTGCCGAAGCACGATTTAAACGTCATCTTTTGTATCACTGCAGAACGTTCACTGAGTCACAAGCTAAATTTGAGAACGAGACAGACGCATTATCGAAACAGTTGCTGAAATTATGATTGGCAAAGATGCATGGTGAAGCTAAACAGTCAAAATCACAGAAAATGGAAACGCAAATGTCACAGGCTCCTCAGGTGGTTGGGCGCGGGAGGGGCCAGTTCCGGGGTGGATACAGGGGCCGGGGAGTGAGTGCGCCTGCTTACCAGGGGAGGGCGACATACCAACCCTTTCCGTACAACGCATGTTTCATATGCGGCAAAACCGATCATTGGGCAAAAGGATGCCCACACTATCGACCGCGCGGCGCCGCCTGCCCCGCCGGAGGCCCACCACCCCAACCCGAGGCGCCAATGCAACCGGCAGCAACAGCTCCATCTGGTGGACGGCCCTGGCAACAGCCACAAACACACGGTACTACCAACATGATGATCTCTGGTGTGGACAATTTGAATAGGGCTGCCCGGGAAGCCAGAGAAGCAGTGGCCCGGCGGAGCCAATGCTTCATGTGACAGTGGAGGGAAAACCTGTGCAGATGCTGGTGGACACTGGAGGAACTTATTCATCAATAAACAATGCCCTACCTGCATCCTCACTGTCAAAGAAAACAACAACTTTAGTCGGCTTTTCGGGACAACCACGAACTCTGCCTTTTACCAAACCACTTGAGACGGTGATCACCCAGACAGGGTGTAGACTGTGGCACAAATATATCCATTCTACAGACACTCCGATCAACTTGATGGGGAGGGATTTGCTGTCAGCCGTTGAAGCTAAAATCCTGTGTGGGCCAGATGGAGTGATTATTCAATTTCCAAATGGTGTCAGCATTCCGTGCTCACAGCAGCTACAACAACATGGCCAGTGGCTGATGGCGCCCCTACAGGCAGAAGCAGAAACTGCAACCATCTACTGGGCCAGGCTGGAGCCTGAGACCCCTGCTGGTGGCGGCGTGTTCTCGACCTACCTACTGTGGAAGCCCTGGATCTGCTCACTGGCGCCATACCACCCACCTGTTGATCCTTTGCATTGCACGCTATATTATGACCGAAAAAGTGATGATGTTTATCGGGATTTGTTTGAAGAAATTGAAGGGCACATGTGGGATTTAACTTCATCATGCATTTTGATTGGTAAAGAGGGAGTTGCAGCAGCTACTGAATTAACACCAGAACAAATGCAGTGGTTCAAAATGACAGAAAAAGGGGTACCACACATTTCGCTAGCTCTTGCCCCAGGTCATGAAGCCAGAGAATTGGGCTCAATGGTCAAACATTTGTTGCTGCAAACCGACTGGCGGAAGACACACATCCCTAATTTGTACTGGTCAGAGTCTCAGAAAGCTTACCAAATTAAACAACCCATGGTAGACTCAGGGCTGCTGGAGATGATGTTGGTATCTCGCACACATGGCAGGGAATTAACTGATCATGAGGACGCTGAAGTAATGCTCGCGGCCTTGCCCGACACCTTGTGGTCCCAAGGTCCATTTGATGTCGGGTTTTGTCACTCGATGGCCCCTATTGATCTCCAAATGGATGAGACGCAGCCTATCAAACGACCCCAATATCGTTGGCCGAGTGAGGCGAACCAAGGCATGGAAGACACTCTCTGCGGCCTCTGGGACGCAGGGGTGTTGGAAGTGTCACGCTCCGAATGGAACACCCCGTTAAGGCCAGTCCAAAAAGCAGATGGGAAAACATGGCGCATGGCACATGATTTGAGAGCAGTAAAAAATGTCACTATAACTCCTGTTCTTCCTGTGCCAGACCCGCACCGAATCCTTGCATCATTGAACCCTGCCTATCAGTGGTTCACCGTGATTGATTTGGCTAACGCCTTCTTCTGCCTCCCGCTTTCCCCCTCAGTGCGGCACGTGTTCGCATTCACTTACAAAGGGATGAAATTACAATACACTCGCATGCCGCAGGGATTCAAAAATTCGCCAGGATTGTTCAATCAGGTCCTCAAAGAACTCCTCGAACCATGCCAAATGCCGGATGGCACGTTGTTGTTGCAATATGTCGATGATTTGTTGATTGCAGCAAAAGACGAGCAGGCGTGTCTTGCAGGAACAAAGAAAGTGTTGTTGTGGTTAGGGGAGAAAGGGTTCAAGGTGTCAAGAAAGAAACTGCAATGCTGTCGCCAACAGGTCACTTTTCTGGGACGTGGGCTGACCCCTAGTGGCCTCGCCATGTCGCCTGAACATAGAAACTCCATCCTCCGGCACCCACGGCCCGCCACCGTCCAGGAGATGCTATCATTCCTGGGGTTGTGTGGCTACAGCAGACATTACATACCCTGTTTTGCCGACAAAACTGGTGTCCTCCGAGCCCTGATCCGCGAACAGGGGGCCTGGAATCTCAAGGCTTGCCTGGTCTGGACACCGGAGGCTACCGAGGTCTTTGTGTCACTGGTGCAGGAGCTGGCCTCTGCTGCGGCCTTGGCCACTCCTGACTACACTCTGCCCTTCCATCTAGATGTCTCTATTTCAGGGAAAGTTGTGAATGGAGCTCTGTACTAGAAAATGCAGCATGGACGTGCAGTGTTGATGTATTGCAGCGTCCCCTTGGACAACATTGAGCAACGACAACCCGATTGTTCCAGGTATGCGGCTGGCCTGGCGAAGGTCTTACTCAAAACAGCCCACACGGTCATGGGGGATCCAGTCTATGTGTTAACTGATCATGCAGTCTCCTCCTTTGTCGCATCGGCGGCGTTCACGTTAACTCCGCTGCGACAAACACGGTTGTTGAAAATATTGACTGCCCCAAATGTCAACTATGTCCATTCCGGAGTGAACATGGTCGATCAATTGTTGGTGGGACCCCATGAGTGTGCATCAAAGGTCCAGACGGTGACGAAAGTCCGACCTGACCTCTATTCCACTCCGCTCGGGCACGGTCGGGTGGTGTTTACAGATGGCTGCTGTTGGAGAGACAGGATGGGCTCCCTCCATGCGGCCGCGGCGGCGGTCGAGTGGAGGGATGGCTCCTTCCAGCCTCTTAAAGTGATGAAGCTCAACACCCACCCATCAGCCCAGGCGACGGAAGTCTTTGCTCTGGTGTTAGCTTTGCGACAATGCAAGGGGGAAGCCGTGACCATCTATTCTGACTCTGCTTATGCGGTGTCGGCGGCTTTGATCGATCTGGTAGGGTGGCTACAGAATGTGTTCACGACGGCCAGAGGCTCGGAGATTGCGCACAAGGATTTGATGTTGCAGTTGTTTGAGGCGTTGAAGTACCCGAGCGAGGTGGCCATTGTCAAAGTGCCTGGTCACTCCAAAGCTGACACTTTAGTGGCTAGGGGGAATCGAGCGGCTGATGAATTGGCCAAGCAGACGGCCGGGTACGGCGGGGCAGAGGACATGATGGTGTCCCGCGGTCCACTAATTGTGGACGGGGAACACCCCGACTCCTGTTTGCCTCTGTCACTCTCGCATGCCGATCTGTGTGCCGCCCAGGGTGCCACGTCCCCGGAACAAAAATCGGTCTGGCTGGCAGCAAAGGCTGTCAAACGATCAGATGGCTTGTGGGTAGGACCCAAAGGACAGCCAGCTCTTCCGGAGGGAAGGCTGATGTCGGAGATCCTGACACAGGCTCACACACCTTCCCATGTGGGTCCCCATGCCATGATGATCCATCTTCGAAGTTGGTGGCATCCCAAACTCTCAGATGTGGTCTGGAAATTCGTTGCGGATTGTGAGTCTTGCCAGACGTTCAATGCACGCCCTACGTTGAAGCCTAAACCCGGCCTGTTTCAACCAGCCCCGTGGCCGGGGGCAGAGGTGATCATTGATTTCACCGACATGAATACAAGGGTGAATGGAAAACGCTTTTTGCTTGTGTTGGTTGACGCTTACTCAGGCTGGCCTGAGGCATATCCGTGCTCGAAGGAAGATTCGGCTGCTGTGATCAAGGCTTTGATCACACATTACATTCCTACCCACGGTTTTCCGGCCTTGATCCGTTCTGACAATGGTACACACTTTAACAACAAAGCCTTGGCCAAGGTGGAATCAATTTTGGGATTGAAGCATCGCTTCGGGTGTGTTTACCATCCTCAGTCACAAGGCCGCGTTGAACGACTTAACCGAACGCTAAAAGAGAAATTGGCCAAAATTATGGCTCAGACGACAATGAATTGGCTACAAGCACTTCCGCTTGCTTTGCTGTCTGTGAGACAATCCGTTAACAGGAGCACTGGATTTGCACCGTTTGAGTTGATGACGGGCCGTCTAATGCCGGGACCAGCGACGACGCTCGTCCCACCAGAGGATGTTCCGGTACCTAATTTGTCACACACAGCATACTGGTCCTATTTGTCTGCTTTGGTGTCCAGTGTTTCTGCACAGCTTGGAGAGAAATCCGCTGCGGCTGCGGCGGAGGAAGGTGTGTCGGTGGAGAAACAGCTCACGCCGTACGTGTACGTCCGAGTCATCTCCAGGAAGTGGACGGACCCCCGGTGGAAAGGCCCCTTTCGTGTCTTGACCAGGACGTCTCACGCGGCCCAACTCGACTTCAAAGGACACCGGTGGTGTCACTACTCACAACTCCGTCCGGCCCCAGAGTTTGTTCCGTCAGGATGAAGGTGACCCGGCCAAGAGGGGGGGGAACAGAAGGAGTAGGGGAGGGCCCGGATGTTTTTTCAAAATTTGCGAGATTAATTTTAGGACTGTTATTTGTAAGTTGTATTTTTGTGTGGACAGCGATGATGATTGATGAGACCTTCCAGCAGAAAACGTCCCAGATTCAAATTTCACACACCACAAGCAACATCATGTCTGAGCATCATTTAAACATCCGGTCCAAAAGACAAGTGACCGGGGTCACTCAGACACACCGGGGACACTGCGAACCGGTCCAATCATTTAAATGGGGGATCTAGGTTTGCATCCCTAAAAACGTGACAGTACAAATTGTCATACCGTTTGAAAGTTTGGTGAACGGGCAGATTAGAGGACAGGATTATCGGGATTATGATTGGTATTTGACCAACGATTTGGTAAATAGGGGTTGGAAAGATTTGGTATGGGACACTAAAGATTGGTATAAGTCATGGGGGACTAGTGTTCAAGCAAAACAACATCAGCAAATGATAAAAGGGAAAAAAACGCAGACAGGCATCACCTTGTGGGTTAATGCTTCACACGATTTACATTTAGGAAGACGCACAGTAGGGTGCTGGGGTTTCCAGTTAAACATATATGTGTATAAATACCCGTATTGGCAGATGTTCCTCTGTCAAGGTGAGGATGCCAAACAAGAAGTATCTTTGAGTCCCTCAACAGACCCCCGAATCTTAGCGAAAGCGGTTAGGAGCGTAGATGATTGGTTTAGGGTCACTACGGGAGTCACCGCTGTAAACAATAATTGGCTTTTGATGGCGGAACAAGCGGCTAATGCAACTGGTGAAGATTGTGTGGTTTGTTTAGAAGCAAAAATAGTGTTAAAAGTTGTTCCAGCTGCAATAGAATCAGCATGTGTTTTACAGGTGTCTACCCAGTCCGAAACCAGTGGCGACTGTTTGATTTATAATGATATTTTCCCAGTCGTGGGCTTGGAGAAAAGAAAGCGCATTTTTGATAGCCATGTGACTCAGCAAAATATGACATGTTTAAAGTTAAAGGGAAACGGCATAAGTATTGGGACAATAGATCACACATGGTGCAAGATAAATTTGTCTCTGAATGTCCCCTCTCCTCTCTCGTGCAGACCTCTGGTTGTGGTGCGGTGACAACAAATTATATGATCGCTTGCCGAAGAATGCATCAGGTGTCTGTGCCCTTGTGTCTTTGATAATGCCTGTGGTGGTTGTCCCCATTGAAATACAGAATCTCAATTGGAACATGGAGTTCCCACTGGAGGGGCTCCTGAGGCGAGCCAAAAGAGACACTTTGCCCCCATGGTTGAGCGACAACGATCCAACATATATTGACGCTATAGGAGTGCCCCGGGGTGTGCCAGATGAGTATAAACTCGTTAATCAAGTGGCCTCGGGATTCGAAAGCATTTTCTTATGGATCACCCCAAATAAAAATGTTGACCGTATTAATTACGTTCATTACAATGTCCAACGACTGGGTAATTATACAGCTGAATCATTTGCAGCGGTCCATGAACAATTGGCCGCGACGTCATTGATGTCGTTCCAAAATAGAATTGCGTTGGACATGCTATTGGCTAAGGAACATGGTGTGTGCGGAATGTTTGGGGATGCATGTTGTACTTTCATCCCCAACAACACGGCACCAGGGGGCCGACTGACCCAGGCGTTCGAAGGACTAAGGACACTGAACAAAAAGATGAAAGATCATTCAGGTGTACGCACCGATATTTGGTACGATTGGATGAAAACGTTCGGAAACTGGAAAGGCCTCATCATGTCTGTGCTTGTTGCTGTGGCTATTTTTACTACAATAATGATTTTATGCGGTTGTTGCTGTATTCCATGTATTAGATCACTCACTGTTCGGTTGATCGAGAAAACCGTTGGCCCGTTGTCGCCGAATGGCCAATATACCCTGCTGACTCAGCATGAGCCGCGGGGAGAAGAAAGGACCGACAGTGTGCTGGTCGCTGCTTGCTAGAGTAACGGGTGATGACCTCATAAATGAGGTCATTAGAGGGAATAAAGGGAAATGTACTTTCGGCAGTTTGCAAACACATTTGATTAAGGCTCCGTTAGACACATATAATCATATCAATAAAATTTCTAGTAGTAGTGTGGTCGCTTAATAAGTGGAAAGGAATGTGCAGGCTACATGAATTTGTTTTCTTCAAAGTATTGTGGAACAGGAGGTCCAGAGAGAGAGGATATCTCAAGGCCGACGGGAACGCGAAAAACAACTCGTCTTTGTGGTCCAGACACCTGTGCTGGGCAGGGGAAAACCCAAACGAGGAGGAGATGACCATCTGTACTCGCACCCAGGCAGCCTGAGTTCAAATCCCAGCTAGAGCAAGGATTAGGTTTAGAGTAAGAGCTAGGGTTGGGGTTAAGGTTAGAGCTAGGAATAGGGTTAGTGTAAGAGTTAGGGTAATAGCTAGGGTTGGGGTTAGGGTTAGAGTTAGGAATCGGGTTAGGGTAATAGCTAGGGTTGGGATTGGGGTTAGAGCTAGGATTAGGGTTAGAGCTAGCGCTAGGGTTAGGGTTAGTGTAAGAGCTACGGTTCATGTAAGAGCTAGGATTACGATTAGAGTAAGAGCTAGGGTTAGGGCTAGAAGTCTGGTTTGGATGGCATAGGTTAAGGTTAGAGCTAGGAATAGGGTTAGTGTAAGAATTAGGGTAATAGCTCCTAGTAAAAGCTAGGGTTGGGGTTAGGGTTAGAGCTAGGAATCGGGTTGGGGTTGGGGTTAGGGTTAGAGCTAGGATTAGGGTTAGAGCTAGCGCTAGGGTTAGGGTTAGTGTAAGAGCTACGGTTCATGTAAGAGCTAGGAGTACGATTAGAGTAAGAGCTAGGGTTAGGGCTAGAAGTCTGGTTAGGATGGCATAGAAAAAAGCGCTCTCGGATGCTTCAGAGTGCCGTGTTTATCACTGCGCATGAGGAATTGACCACCTACAACGTTTGGTTTATGTTTTAGCATTTTTAATTTCATTGCTTAAATCGCATTTTCTCGACGAGCTGAGCACGTTTTCTGAATGGTGCCTCTCCCGTCACTCTGGTGAGGTTGGCATAGAAAAAAGCGCTCTTGGGTGCTTCAGAGTGCCGAGTTTATCACTGCGCATGAAGAAATGACCACCTGCAACGTTTGTTTTATGTTTTATAAGCATTTTTAATTTTATTGCTTAAATCGCATTTTCTCGCGGCGAGCTGAGCACGTTTTCTGAATGGTGCGTCTCCCGTCACTCTGGTTAGGTTGGCATAGAAAAAAGCGCTCTTGGGTGCTTCAGAGTGCCGAGTTTATCACTGCTCATGAAGAAATAACCACCTACAACGTTTGGTTTATGTTTTATAAGCATTTTTAATTTTATTGCTTAAATCGCATTTTCTCGACGAGCTGAGCACTTTTTCTGAATGGTGCGTCTCCCGTCACTCTGGTTACGTTGGCATAGACAAAAGCGCTCTTGGGTGCTTCATAGTGCCGAGTTTATCACTGCGCATGAAGAAATGACCACATACAACGTTTGGTTTATGTTTTATAAGCATTTTTAATTTTATTGCTTAAATCGCATTTTCTCGACGAGCTGAGCACGTTTTCTGAATGGTGCGTCTCCCGTCACTCTGGTTACGTTGGCATAGAAAAAAGCGCTCTGGGGTGCTTCAGAGTGCCGAGTTTATCACTGCTCATGAAGAAATGACCACCTGCAACGTTTAGTTTATGTTTTATAAGCATTTTTAATTTTATTGCTTAAATCGCATTTTCTCGACGAGCTGAGCACTTTTTCTGAATGGTGCCGCTCCCGTCACTCTGGCTAGGTTGGCATAGAAAAAAACGCTCTCGGGTGCTACAGAGTGCCGAGTTTATCACCCGCGCATGAAGAAATGACCACCTGCAACGTTTAGTTTATGTTTTATAAGCATTTTTAAGTTTATTGCTTAAATCGCATTTTCTCGACGAGCTGAGAACTTTTTCTGAATGGTGCCGCTCCCGTCACTCTGGTGAGGTTGGCATAGAAAAAAGCGCTCTCGGGTGCTTCAGAGTGCCGAGTTTATCACTGCTCATGAAGAAATGACCACCTGCAACGTTTGGTTAATGTTTTATAAGCATTTTTAATTTTATTGCTTAAATCGCATTTTCTCGACGAGCTGAGCACTTTTTCTGAATGGTGCCGCTCCCGTCTCTCTGGTTAGGTTGGCATAGAAAAAAGCGATCTCGGGTGCTTCAGAGTGCCGAGTTTATCACTGCGCATGAAGAAATGACCACCTGCAACGTTTGGTTTATGTTTTATAAGCATTTTTAATTTTATTGATTAAATCGCATTTTCTCGACGAGCTGAGCACTTTTTCTGAAATTGTGCCGCTCCCGTCACACTGGTTAGGTTGGCATAGAAAAAAACGCTCTCGGGTGCTTTAGAGTGCCGAGTTTATCACTGCGCATGAAGAAATGACCACCTCCAACGTTTGGTTTATGTTTTATAAGCATTTTTAATATTATTGCTTAAATCGCATTTTCTCGGCGAGCTGAGCACTTTTTCTGAATTGTGCCGCTCCCGTCACTCTGGTTAGGTTGGCATCGAAAAAAACGCTCTCGGGTGCTTTAGAGTGCCGAGTTTATCACTGCGCATGAAGAAATGACCACCTCCAACGTTTGGTTTATGTTTTATAAGCATTTTTAATTTTATTGCTTAAATCGCATTTTCTCGGCGAGCTGAGCACTTTTTCTGAATTGTGCCGCTCCCGTCACTCTGGTTAGGTTGTCATCGAAAAAAACGCTCTCGGGTGCTTTAGAGTGCCGAGTTTATCACTGCGCATGAAGAAATGACCACCTCCAACGTTTGGTTTATGTTTTATAAGCATTTTTAATTTTATTGCTTAAATCGCATTTTCTCGGCGAGCTGAGCACTTTTTCTGAATTGTGCCGCTCCCGTCACTCTGGTTAGGTTAGCATCGAAAAAAACGCTCTCGGGTGCTTTAGAGTGCCGAGTTTATCACTGCGCATGAAGAAATGACCACCTCTAACGTTTGGTTTATGTTGTATAAGCATTTCTAATTTTATTGCTTAAATCGCATTTTCTCGGCGAGCTGAGTACTTTTTCTGAATTGTGCCGCTCCCGTCACTCTGGTTAGGTTGGCATCGAAAAAAACGCTCTCGGGTGCTTTAGAGTGCCGAGTTTATCACTGCGCATGAAGAAATGACCACCTCCAACGTTTGGTTTATGTTTTATAAGCATTTTTAATTTTATTGCTTAAATCGCATTTTCTCGGCGAGCTGAGCACTTTTTCTGAATTGTGCCGCTCCCGTCACTCTGGTTAAGTTGGCATCGAAAAAAAACGCTCTCGGGTGCTTTAGAGTGCCGAGTTTATCACTGCGCATGAAGAAATGACCACCTCCAACGTTTGGTTTATGTTTTATAAGCATTTTTAATTTTATTGCTTAAATCGCATTTTCTCGGCGAGCTGAGCACTTTTTCTGAATTGTGCCGCTCCCGTCACTCTGGTTAGGTTGGCATCGAAAAAAACGCTCTCGGGTGCTTTAGAGTGCCGAGTTTATCACTGCGCATGAAGAAATGACCACCTCCAACGTTTGGTTTATGTTTTATAAGGATTTTTAATTTTATTGCTTAAATCGCATTTTCTCGGCGAGCTGAGCACTTTTTCTGAATTGTGCCGCTCCCGTCACTCTGGTTAGGTTGGCATCGAAAAAAACGCTCTCGGGTGCTTTAGAGTGCCGAGTTTATCACTGCGCATGAAGAAATGACCACCTCCAACGTTTGGTTTATGTTTTAAAAGCATTTTTAATTTTATTGCTTAAATCGCATTTTCTCGGCGAGCTGAGCACTTTTTCTGAATTGTGCCGCTCCCGTCACTCTGGTTAGGTTGGCATCGAAAAAAACGCTCTCGGGTGCTTTAGAGTGCCGAGTTTATCACTGCGCATGAAGAAATGACCACCTCCAACGTTTGGTTTATGTTTTATAAGCATTTTTAATTTTATTGCTTAAATCGAATTTTCTCGGCGAGCTGAGCACTTTTTCTGAATTGTGCCGCTCCCGTCACTCTGGTTAGGTTGGCATCGAAAAAAACGCTCTCGGGTGCTTTAGAGTGCCGAGTTTATCACTGCGCATGAAGAAATGACCACCTCCAACGTTTGGTTTATGTTTTATAAGCATTTTTAATTTTATTGCTTAAATCGCATTTTCTCGGCGAGCTGAGCACTTTTTCTGAATTGTGCCGCTCCCGTCACTCTGGTTAGGTTGGCATCGAAAAAAACGCTCTCGGGTGCTTTAGAGTGCCGAGTTTATCACTGCGCATGAAGAAATGACCGCCTCCAACGTTTGGTTTATGTTTTATAAGCATTTTTAATTTTATTGCTTAAATCGCATTTTCTCGGCGAGCTGAGCACCTTTTCTGAATTGTGCCGCTCCCGTCACTCTGGTTAGGTTGGCATCGAAAAAAAACGCTCTCGGGTGCTTTAGAGTGCCGAGTTTATCACTGCGCATGAAGAAATGACCACCTCCAACGTTTGGTTTATGTTTTATAAGCATTTTTAATTTTATTGCTTAAATCGCATTTTCTCGGCGAGCTGAGCACTTTTTCTGAATTGTGCCGCTCCCGTCACTCTGGTTAGGTTGGCATCGAAAAAAACGCTCTCGGGTGCTTTAGAGTGCCGAGTTTATCACTGCGCATGAAGAAATGACCACCTCCAACGTTTGGTTTATGTTTTATAAGCATTTTTAATTTTATTGCTTAAATCGCATTTTCTCGGCGAGCTGAGCACTTTTTCTGAATTGTGCCGCGCTCCCGTTCTCTGGTTAGGTTGGCATAAAAAAAAACGCTCTCGGGTGCTTTAGAGTGCCGAGTTTATCACTGCGCATGAAGAAATGACCACCTCCAACGTTTGGTTTATGTTTTATAAGCATTTTTAATTTTATTGCTTAAATCGCATTTTCTCGGCGAGCTGAGCACTTTTTCTGAATTGTGCCGCTCCCGTCACTCTGGTTAGGTTGGCATCGAAAAAAACGCTCTCGGGTGCTTTAGAGTGCCGAGTTTATCACCTCCAACGTTTGGTTTATGTTTTATAAGCATTTTTAATTTTATTGCTTAAATCGCATTTTCTCGGCGAGCTGAGCACTTTTTCTGAATTGTGCCGCTCCCGTCACTCTGGTTAGGTTGGCATCGAAAAAAAACGCTCTCGGGTGCTTTAGAGTGCCGAGTTTATCACTGCGCATGAAGAAATGACCACCTCCAACGTTTGGTTTATGTTTTATAAGCATTTTTAATTTTATTGCTTAAATCGCATTTTCTCGGCGAGCTGAGCACTTTTTCTGAATTGTGCCGCTCCCGTCACTCTGGTTAGGTTGGCATCGAAAAAAACGCTCTCGGGTGCTTTAGAGTGCCGAGTTTATCACTGCGCATGAAGAAATGACCACCTCCAACGTTTGGTTTATGTTTTATAAGCATTTTTAATTTTATTGCTTAAATCGCATTTTCTCGGCGAGCTGAGCACCTTTTCTGAATTGTGCCGCTCCCGTCACTCTGGTTAGGTTGGCATCGAAAAAAACGCTCTCGGGTGCTTTAGAGTGCCGAGTTTATCACTGCGCATGAAGAAATGACCACCTCCAACGTTTGGTTTATGTTTTATAAGCATTTTTAATTTTATTGCTTAAATCGCATTTTCTCGGCGAGCTGAGCACTTTTTCTGAATTGTGCCGCTCCCGTCACTCTGGTTAGGTTGGCATCGAAAAAAACGCTCTCGGGTGCTTTAGAGTGCCGAGTTTATCACTGCGCATGAAGAAATGACCACCTCCAACGTTTGGTTTATGTTTTATAAGCATTTTTAATTTTATTGCTTAAATCGCATTTTCTCGGCGAGCTGAGCACTTTTTCTGAATTGTGCCGCTCCCGTCACTCTGGTTCGGTTGGCATCGAAAAAAACGCTCTCGGGTGTGAGGTAAATTTTGGATTGTATGCGTCACTGTATGTCACCTTAAATGGCGACCTTGCAGCAGTGAGAAGACCCTAAGCTATTTTTGCGGTACAGAGAAGCTCTAGTTTCAGTAATGTGTAGGTACTTAGAATATGGAAGGGCCATTCGTCCGTGACCAGGAAGACCTTTGTCCATGCACTTTTAAGGGCATCGGAAGTAACCAATAGAGTGAGACTCTGACCGCAGCTGTTGTCTTACGAGGTACAAATGATGGGGGAGAACAGATAGAGGGGGGTCAAGAACGCGAAGAGAGAGGAGAGCGCGAAGAGCAAGGGGCGCGCAAGGCGCAGGGGCGCAAGGGGCAAGAGCAAGAAGCGCGAGGGCCTTTTTGGGGCGAACATCTGTGCTGTCAAGAGCTGAAACATCTTTGCTCTTGGGGCCACCCTAACTTTTGGAGAGACATCACTTTGACATCGGTTGAATAAATCTTTTCCCAATCAGCCGTGTGTCACCGAAGTGCTTCCTTTCCCGGACCAGCCATCGTCCACTGAGTGTTTTTTTTTGGAGACCAGCAAAACAACAAAGACCATTCACCACATTTTTGGCGTCACGAACAGGATTCGTGTTCCCCCGGGGAATTCGCGCCCGCTTCCTGAGCGAGAACCCAGCGGTCGACCAGCGGCTGTCATTAAGGTGAGATGCTTCGCCCGCAGTTGCCGCGATATGCTCGGTTCTTGGACAGGTGGGGGGTCGGCCCCTTGAGGGGGGCAGTTACAACCGAATCTGATGTGGCCATGAGCTGTCTCGGGAGTAAGTTGTCTCTCCCAGTCAAAAAGTCGTCATAATTTGACTTTCGAAGGGGGAGTGGCCCCAAATAGAAGCAGCAAAGGAAAAATAAAATAAAAAATAGAAAATAAATAAAAAATAAGAAATAAAAAGTGAACAGTAACTTAGAACTTAATGGGGAATGTGCACAGTGGAGTGAGTGACATGTCTGGTGAGAATGATGAATGATGAAAAAGAAAAAAGCCCGAAGTAGTGTGGCTCGTGACGGGACAGGTTGTCAGGGACATCGCTGTTGACCGTCACAATAAAAGAATGGTAGAAAGTCCCATAAAACGTGGACTTTAGTTTGGCGACAGATCCGATGGAGGATAGAAATTTTAGCTGTGTGAATGAGGCGAAAACACAGATACGATTGAACACTGTTAAGACAGGAAACGACCCGCCCCAGATGCAGTTCCTGGAAAAGCCGAGACACTGCAGTCGCACTCAGTGGCCGTACGGGCCAAGTGCGCACCTGTGGAGAGTTTCGGTGGCCGGGTTAGTCTCCGTCAAAAGTCCGACAAAAAAGGGAGGCTTGCGCTGACCGCGTTTGGCAAATAGGAAAAGTGTGCAGCCTTGGCATCCGTAACTGTGAGCATGAATGTGGAAGTGACCCGGTCAGACCCTTTTTTAAGGGTGCCGAAGTGGTCCGGTCAGACCCAGTTATGGGTGCCGAGATCCGGTCAGATTTAAGGGTACCGAGGAAAATAAAGCGCGCGTAAGCCACGTCGTTTGGACACTGATCGAATTAGAAGTGTGTGGGGGTTACAAGGCTCCTCGATTTAAACGCTGGTGCAAGAAAATGGCAGAGTAAACTCGGTGGGCTGTTATTTTTGAATACCGAGGTAGCTGGTGCGTTATCGCGGCAACGGTCCGATCCCGATTTGTCGAGGCGCACTGTAATAGCATGCACGTCTGTCAAAGTTTGATAAATTTGAGCTTGCGACAAAACCGCTATTGGACGATGGTTTTGTGCGGCTGCTGTGTGAAAATGGAAAACGTGGAAAAGAGGCCTCTGGGGGTTTTAATATTGATATAATTGGTAAAGTAATTTGTGTGCACACTTAAGTTAAATCCTGCAGAATAAAGGGGAAATATA
This sequence comes from Syngnathus typhle, assembly GCF_033458585.1. Lineage (NCBI taxonomy): Eukaryota > Metazoa > Chordata > Actinopteri > Syngnathiformes > Syngnathidae > Syngnathus > Syngnathus typhle. The sequence continues at coordinate 634,967 of NW_026871941.1, read as the reverse complement.
CAGCGCTATTAGGAACGAAACGAAACGACACAAAAGTTAAGTAAGACGTGCGTATTTGTCAGTGCATCTGCTCTGATGACAGTCAAAATGACCAAACTGCTCAATCGCAGTTGGAAAGAAGCAAAATGTGGAATGGATTCGAATCCCGTTGTATGTCTTTTGTGTCTGTGTGTAATATTTGTGAACTCTGTCAGCTTAATGTTGTCTGTTTGAGCTTCCGAATGAATGGACGCTTGAAGTGTGTATTTGTTGGGCCCCGTAAATGTGCGTGTGTGTGTGCGTGCGTGTGTGCGTGCGTGCGTAAATGGGTGTGTGTGCGTGCGTGCTCGTGAGTGCGTGCGTGTGTGTGGTTATGCTCATGAGCGCGCATGGGTGTGAGCGCGCATGGGTGTGAGCGCGTGCTTGTAGAAGCAGCAAAAGGAACGGATAAGGATGGTGTGCTCTCGTTGCTTTGGGCGCGTGCCCGCCTGCGCTGCCCGCGCGGGGAGGGGGATCCGGCCCCCTGTGCGGCAGGGTGGCCAACCTGTACCTGCCCACTGTGTTTCAGGCTGGCCCCTCCCCGCGCGGGTGACGTCGGGGCGGTGCGAACGGCTGGAGTTGTGCCCATTTTAGGGGCCTGCGCGGCCAGCAGCGAAAGGAACTATGACAAAATGATGGAAGACGGAATGCTGAAGGAGCAAAAGAATGCATGACCAACTGGAGAAATAGGAGCATGCGTGTGTTAACCAATACGACACCAATATAGATGTATCTAAAGGAAAACATGCTGGGACGACAGCAAGCGGTGGCAGAAGAGTGTGGCCCCTCGTAAATAATGGGGGACCCCTCTAAGGCCAGCTGACGCTCCTTTTAGCACTCTGAGAGGAATAGGAAATTGGATTTGACGAAAAGCTCAACTTATTAATTTATATTGCTGAAAGGATGACAAAATTGAAAACAAATTATTGATACTCGTTTCTTTGGGGCTCTCCTCAATACTTCTGATTTTCTGTTACGTAAAAAACCTGAAACGGCGGATACATCCGTTGTCTCCAGGAGGACATAGAGACACAGCATGAATTTAGGATTAATGTTTAACAGCCGTCTAACACGTGGAGTAGGAGCATGCGAGGGCTAACCACTACAACCCAAATATAGGTGATTTGAGTGTCTAAAGAAAACTCAACCGGTCAACACTAATTTATGAGAGCAAGAGAGGTATCAAGTGAGGGCCACAGCAGCAGCTGGAATTAAAGGAATTCTCTGGATTTAGACATAGGACTGAATTGTATGCATGGAGAGCCTGCTCGTAAATTGCGTTGGCCCGACAAGGCTGACCAGTGCCCACTGTAACAAGACGTACAGGTCAAAAGCAGCAAGTTCAAAATAGAGGAGGAGATGCCAACGAGGAGAGATTGGATTTGGTAGTAATCGGTTGGTTCTTTTAATACTCTTGTAAAAGTATGCTCGGTACAAATAAATTAGCGATAGGAGCATTTTAGAAGTCCAAAAGCAAGAAACTCAAATGAAAATCACATTCTAGATTAGAGTAATGGAGCCTAACTGGAGCATGGGAAAAGTGAACAGCTGAGAAATGGCCTTCGATGTAGTGGCGGAGAATTAAAAATTCAAGATAGTCCAGTAATATCGGTAAGTGAGCATAACACCAATAATACTGAGGTCAAACCAGAGAGGATGCAATGTTTGGAACATGACTTAATTATGAATAATGTACATTCTGTACGCAAAATTGGGAAACTTTGTCTGAAATTGAAGGCTCAAATCAGGAAAGGTGAAAAGATGATAGAGAGGATTGCATAAAATCAAAGGCAGGAAAACAAACAATAGAATGTAGCCTGAAATTAGGATGAGCTTCTGGAAATCACAGTATAATTGAGAGAAATCACAGTTAAGACTTGCAATTTTAAGTTTGGGGTAATCTGCCACTTTAAAATTGTTCAAATAAGGTCCATCACAATACAGCCAAGACCTCATGAAGGAAAGGCAACGATTTTCTCAAATATATTAAATTGTTGTTAATAGGAGAATTGGAAGTTTGATTAACAAAAGGTACTAGGTAATTAATGGCTAATTGGAAGACGATATTTAAGTTTGGTTTCCCAGTCTGTCTTTTCCAGTATCCAGCAGTGACCCTGAAACTCGATCCCGAGACTCCACCGACAGCTGAGAACAACAAGAAAACGGTGCATGGCTCTGAGGCACGTTTGACCTTTTGCAAGAGCAAAGAAGGACTATATTTGTGCTTGGGGGGAGCACAACGCTCCGGAGGAAAACGACATCCTCTGAGGCGAGAGTGAAGAAACTTACAAGATGTGAATGGACTCAGTTGAAAATGGACTCATCCGAGAGTGAGGAATGAGTTGGCTCTGAGGCTACAACTAAAGACAACAACTTCACAATGAGGTGCGGCGAAAGACCCATGAGACATGAAATGTGCAACAAGCGAACTGGACTCCTTGCTGGGGCGTAATCAATACTTGGTGGGGCTTGAGTCGAAGTGAATGGAAGCTTGCTTGGGCACTGTACTTGACACAACTGAGGAGTCTTGATAAAAGATAAATAAATAAATCAGGAACAAAAGGTGTAGTGTTACAGAAAAAGTAAAAGCATCATAATCAGAGGATAAATTTGGATAAAACAGATAGGCTAAATTGTATGAAATAAGAGTAGGATCACATTTAGTCCACCCAGCTTAACAATTAGACATCGGGTCGTTGACAAATTGGAGATGAAAATAGGACATTAGGACCCAATAGGAGGCAGTCAAGAGGTGGCTAGATTGTTCAATGGACCTGATTATTATTAATTAATAAAATTAGAACTTAATTACACCTCACGGGAAATTCTGGTGTCAGAAAGTCCGATAAGTTCAAGGAATAACAGCCATGGAAACTTTTGACGGTTAAGAATAATGCGGCAAGAGTCACACAAAATGACAGTTAACGAGATGACAAATGCGATAGGACTTGAATAACAAATGTATTGATATGACAAAGTGAGAACACCATAGTGGAGTCGACTGTCGGAAGGACCCTTTTGAGTATCTTTACCCAGCGGTTCGATCAGAATGATTGATTAGGATAAAATTATTTAAGGACCATCTGAGGCTGCTTCTTTCCCCATGCTCACCCTTGGACAGGCTCAGTAGTAGAAATAACTAATTTTTTTAGGCATTTAATTGACAGTTTTACGGTAAAAGTGAGGTACGATTGTATGAAATATTTAATCGAGAAGAACATCCAGAAATGAAGTGTTACCTTCAATATTCACTGATTGCCTACTCACTTACACATACTAAATTTGTTTGGTGTGGAATGAGAGCTGAGCGATGAAGGTGACTGAATTGGCACTTGTGTGGTTAAGAATGTGTATGTGTGTCTGGGACAGGGTGAAAGGCCAAAGTATTTTGGAGTTGGGGTGAAAGGGTCACAGTTGAGGGTAAGATTCCTCTCACATGAGACTGGAACACCCAAGTTTGATGAGTGATGAGTTGTAACCTTAACCAACAGCTGATGGTTAATCAGAGGCACCATGAACAACAAAATAGTTCATGGAGAAGGCCCATTTCAGCAACACGAATGGACAAGACAGGACTAATATCAAACACTAGGACAATGGACGATATGACATGACAGACTTGGACTCATGGGATGACTGACTATGTGGATGACAACCGAACATTTGAAACTTAAGCTTGCTTGTGGCAAGTGCAAGCTTTGCTTTGTTTCTGTGCGTCACTTGACTTATTGCAGCATCAACCACCAGCCAAGGAGCAGATTGCTGGCTGTTGTATAACTTGTAATAATTTTGCAGGTTGGCGATTGCAGTCTTGGAGAGTTTATATTGAATTCACGTGAAAATGTTAACCCTAACCCTTTTGATTTTTGTGATGATTGAGGATTTTCAGGACAGAATCCCCGGGCGCCATGATTCGTTGTGTGTCTATGTTTTATTTTGATACTCGATGCCTGTGTACTTTTTGTGAGCGCAAGGGTCCGCTGTCAGCAGGGCTGTATGCTCACTGGCAGGAGTGCGATGATTGTTGTTTTGTTGCCGAGTGTGGGGTGAACAGTCAATTTTCAGAAACTTGGGGATGACGGTTCTGGATGAGTGAAAGGTTCGACAAACTGGCTGCAGGACGTATGATGATGCGGTAGGACGTTTTGGCGGTTCCTTTTTGAATGCCTGATGACACATTGAGTGAATGTGTCAGAGGGGGAGTTACATTTAAATGAGTAAGTAGATATAAAAGCTATTTGTGACATACAATGTTTTTTCGGATTCAATTATTTTTGAGGCTTTAACAGGACATGCCAGAATTCAACAGGCAGTGATGGAAGGAGCAGAAGAAGCAGCTCGAAAGGAAAGGAGTTACTGGGAGACAACAATCTGGAATGGATACAAAGCGTGGTAACAATCTAGCGACAGTAACGGTTAAAGTGTTTCAACGGAAAAGCACGAATGATGACAACTCATACAGCTAATAGGGATTAGACTGCAGCGCAATAGACAACAAATGTTTCAAAGGTAATTAAATTAAATAGGAAACTGGACCAGAAACAAGCAATAGGGATAATTTCTTAACATATGAATGCATTAAAGCTGCTAATGAAGGGAAAGTATTTAAGAACACATTTTAAGAGGGCTAATTTGCATAACAAATGTTGAAAAGAGTTGAATAGTTAAATCATTTTGGGAAGATTACAGGTTCATTCAAAAGGGCGACTGATTTGAACAGTAAGATGACTTGAAGGGGAGACAAAGATAATGTACATAAACAAATTGGGTGAACAAAACTGACAGGACCGATGCCCATTTGAGAATACTGAGAAAAATTGGAATCAAAGAGGAAAATCTGGAGTAAAAATTAAGATTTGAACTGGGAAAAGCAATTGCAAAGACTGATTGACAGGACTTCAGACAGGGACAGCTGCAGCAGGAAAGACTAACTTGAACAGGCAGAAGTTACTCTGCTACAGGACGGATCTTGCGAGACTGACAACACGACGAGAAATAAGGGGGATTATTCATAACTCCTAGGGGGAGGTGTGTGTTTGTTTGTTTGTTTGTTTGTTTGTTTGTTTGTTTGTTTGTTTGTTTGTTTCAGGGATCACGTGGGCCTCTGGATCATAGGAGTAGATGCAGAGAACGCTCGGAGGTTCTACTGAGCACTGCGATGAGACGACGACCACCAGTCGTCCCCGTGCCCCAATCAACCCCAAAAGAGAAGATTTAGTTTGCAGACGACGGGTTATGGAGATGTCGTCTACTGGGGGTGACCGATTGGGTCCGGGAGGACTTCCGGCCTACGCTGGGCATAGCTGCTTTTTTCATTGCAACTCAAGGTTTTGTGCTGTTGTCATCGTTAAATACTGGCAGTGGCTCCCGATTATTGCAGACCCCGTGGATGCTGACCGGGGCTTGGAAAGAGACTCTGAGGACGGTGGAGTGGACATAAAGATTTTGGATGGACGGCAGGCCCTGAGCGGTGATCCCGGGGCAAATTCACTACTGAGCATTCAGTGAACTGGACTTTGCATCGACAGGCACTTACATATGCAAGGGGGGCAACACTGAGGGCGCTTCAACGTTTCAGTATGCTGTGATATTGCGTCAATATTTTATCAGTCAGTACTTTATCTGATGACTACATGCTGCAATTACTTTATCTTATTCATTTAACTTTTCACATGTTAACATTGACAATGCAGTTTGACTGTTTAGCGGTCGGTGAACTTGTCATTTCTTTTCCTTCTGTTTTGTGAGCTCATACTGTTTTGTGGATTGTGATATGTGCCAAGACTCCTTGTACCTGGCTGACGCCAGGTGGAAGGAATCACTGAGGATGTTAGAAAGGGCCTCCCTCTTTTTCCATGTCATTAGACTGGCAGGGTTTTTTCTCGAGGGAGGGCCGGCAACTTTTTGAGGTTTCTAACGGACCACACCAAATTCATTGCTTCTTAAATTATCGACAGTGTTGAGATATTACCTAAGGGGGGTGGTTATCGTCATTTGAATAATGTGGACTTCAATTTTCTTTATTTGTGGTTCCTGAGAGGCCTCAGATTGCTGTCAGGGAGCAATTGAATACCAAAGTAGTTTGAGCTTTCCTAGTTAAAATAACCTTAAGTAGCATGCCTCGAGCGTGATATAGGCTGTGCAGGTATAGGCCAAATTGTAGACGTGATCAGAAAATTTGGTTGGGTGAAGATTTTTGGATGTTTACCGATGTCATCTCTTTTTGGACCATTTTCGGGACATTTATAAAGTCCCGGAGGGGGGAATGAGGTAAATTTTGGATTGTATGCGTCACTGTATGTCACCTTAAATGGCGACCTTGCAGCAGTGAGAAGACCCTAAGCTATTTTTGCGGTACAGAGAAGCTCTAGTTTCAGTAATGTGTAGGTACTTAGAATATGGAAGGGCCATTCGTCCGTGACCAGGAAGACCTTTGTCCATGCACTTTTAAGGGCATCGGAAGTAACCAATAGAGTGAGACTCGGACCGCAGCTGTTGTCTTACGAGGTACAAATGATGGGGGAGAACAGATAGAGGGGGGTCAAGAACGCGAAGAGAGAGGAGAGCACGAAGAGTAAGGGGCGCGCAAGGCGCAGGGGCGCAAGGGGCAAGAGCAAGAAGCGCGAGGGCCTTTTTGGGGCGAACATCTGTGCTGTCAAGAGCTGAAACATCTTTGCTCTTGGGGCCACCCTAACTTTTGGAGAGACATCACTTTGACATCGGTTGAATAAATCTTTTCCCAATCAGCCGTGTGTCACCGAAGTGCTTCCTTGCCCGGACCAGCCATCGTCCACTGAGTGTTTTTTTTTGGAGACCAGCAAAACAACAAAGACCATTCACCACAGGTGCTTTAGAGAACCGAGTTTATCACTGCGCATGAAGAAATGACCACCTCCAACGTTTGGTTTATGTTTTATAAGCATTTTTAATTTTATTGCTTAAATCGCATTTTCTCGGCGAGCTGAGCACTTTTTCTGAATTGTGCCGCTCCCGTCACTCTGGTTAGGTTGGCATCGAAAAAAACGCTCTCGGGTGCTTTAGAGTGCCGAGTTTATCACTGCGCATGAAGAAATGACCACCTCCAACGTTTGGTTTATGTTTTATAAGCATTTTTAATTTTATTGCTTAAATCGCATTTTCTCGGCGAGCTGAGCACTTTTTCTGAATTGTGCCGCACCCGTCACTCTGGTTAGGTTGGCATCAAAAAAACGCTCTCGGGTGCTTTAGAGGGCCGAGTTTATCACTGCGCATGTAGAAATGACCACCTCCAACGTTTGGTTTATGTTTTATAAGCATTTTTAATTTTATTGCTTAAATCGCATTTTCTCGGCGAGCTGAGCACTTTTTCTGAATTGTGCCGCTCCCGTCATTCTGGTTAGGTTGGCATCGAAAAAAACGCTCTCGGGTGCTTTAGAGTGCCGAGTTTATCACTGCGCATGAAGAAATGACCACCTCCAACGTTTGGTTTATGTTTTATAAGCATTTTGAATTTTATTGCTTAAATCGCATTTTCTCGGCGAGCTGAGCACTTTTTCTGAATTGTGCCGCTCCCGTCACTCTGGTTAGGTTGGCATCGAAAAAAACGCTCTCGGGTGCTTTAGAGTGCCGAGTTTATCACTGCGCATGAAAAAATGACCACCTGCAACGTTTGGTTTATGTTTTATAAGCATTTTTAATTTTATTGCTTAAATCGCATTTTCTCGGCGAGCTGAGCACTTTTTCTGAATTGTGCCGCTCCCGTCACTCTGGTTAGGTTGGCATCAAAAAAACGCTCTCGGGTGCTTTAGAGGGCCGAGTTTATCACTGCGCATAAAGAAATGACCACCTCCAACGTTTGGTTTATGTTTTATAAGCATTTTTAATTTTATTGCTTAAATCGACTTTTCTCGGCGAGCTGAGCACGTTTTCTGAATGGTGCGTCTCCCGTCACTCTGGTTAGGTTGGCATAGAAAAAGGCGGTCTCGGGTGCTTCAGAGTGCCGAGTTTATCACTGCTCATGAAGAAATAACCACCTACAACGTTTGGTTTATGTTTTATTAGCTTTTTTTTAATTTTTATTGCTTGAATCGCATTTTCTCGACGAGCTGAGCACTTTTTCTGAATGGTGCCGCTCCCGTCACTCTGGTTAGGTTGGCATAGAAAAAAGCGCTCTCGGGTGCTTCAGAGTGCCGAGTTTATCACTGCGCATGAAGAAATGACCACCTGCAACGTTTGGTTTATGTTTTATAAGCATTTTTAACTTTATTGCTTAAATCGCATTATCTCGACGAGCTGAGCACTTTTTCTGAATTGTGCCGCTCCCGTCACTCTGGTTAGGTTGGCATAGAAAAAAAACGCTCTTGGGTGCTTGAGAGTGACGAGTTTATCACTGCGCATGAAGAAATGACCACCTACAACGTTTGGTTTATGTTTTATAAGCATTTTTAATTTTATTGCTTAAATCGCATTTTCTCGACGAGCTGAGCACTTTTTCTGAATTGTGCCGCTCCCGTCACTCTGGTTAGGTTGGCATAGTAAAAAGCGCTCTTGGGTGCTTTAGAGTACCGAGTTTATCACTGCGCAGGAAGAAATGACCACCGGCAACGTTTGGTTTATGTTTTATAAGCATTTTTAATTTTATTGATTAAATCGCATTTTCTCGACGAGCTGAGCACGTTTTCTGAATGGTGCTTCTCCCGTCACTCTGGTGAGGTTGGCATAGAAAAAAGCACTCTTGGGTGCTTCAGAGTGCCGAGTTTATCACTGCGCATGAAGAAATGACCACCTGCAACGTTTGTTTTATGTTTTATAAGCATTTTTAATTTTATTGATTAAATCGCATTTTCTCGACGAGCTGAGCACTTTTTCTGAATTGTGCCGCTCCCGTCACTCTGGTTAGGTTGGCATCGAAAAAAACGCTCTCGGGTGCTTTAGAGTGCCGAGTTTATCACTGCGCATGAAGAAATGACCACCTCCAACTTTTGGTTTAAGTTTTACAAGCATTTTTGATTTTATTGCTTAAATCGCATTTTCTCGGCGAGCTGAGCACTTTTTCTGAATTGTGCCGCTCCCGTCACTCTGGTTATTGGCATTGAAAAAAACGCTCTCGGGTGCTTTAGAGTGCCGAGTTTATCACTGCGCATGAAGAAATGACCACCTCCAACGTTTGGTTTATGTTTTATAAGCATTTTTAATTTTATTGCTTAAATCGCATTTTCTCGGCGAGCTGAGCACTTTTTCTGAATTGTGCCGCACCCGTCACTCTGGTTAGGTTGGCATCAAAAAAACGCTCTCGGGTGCTTTAGAGTGCCGAGTTTATCACTGCGCATGAAGAAATGACCACCTCCAACGTTTGGTTTATGTTTTATAAGCATTTTAAATTTTATTGCTTAAATTGCATTTTCTCGGCGAGCTGAGCACTTTTTCTGAATTGTGCCGCTCCCGTCACTCTGGTTAGGTTGGCATCGAAAAAAACGCTCTCGGGTGCTTTAGAGTGCCGAGTTATTCACTGCGCATGAAGAAATGACCACCTCCAACATTTGGTTTATGTTTTATAAGCATTTTTAATTCTATTGCTTAAATCGCATTTTCTCGGCGAGCTGAGCACTTTTTCTGAATTGTGCCGCTCCCGTCACTCTGGTTGGGTTGGCATCGAAAAAAACGCTCTCGGGTGCTTTAGAGTGCCGAGTTTATCACTGCGCATGAAGAAATGACCACCTCCAACGTTTGGTTTATGTTTTATAAGCATTTTTAATTGTATTGCTTAAATCGCATTTTCTCGGCGAGCTGAGCACTTTTTCTGAATTGTGCCGCTCCCGTCACTCTGGTTAGGTTGGCATCGAAAAAAACGCTCTCGGGTGCTTTAGAGTGCCGAGTTTATCACTGCGCTTGAAGAAATGACCACCTCCAACGTTTGGTTTATGTTTTATAAGCATTTTTAATTTTATTGCTTAAATCGCATTTTCTCGGCGAGCTGAGCACTTTTTCTGAATTGTGCCGCTCCCGTCACTCTGGTTAGGTTGGCATCGAAAAAAACGCTCTCGGGTGCTTTAGAGTGCCGAGTTTATTACTGCGCATTAAGAAATGACCACCTCCAACGTTTGGTTTATGTTTTATAAGCATTTTTAATTTTATTGCTTAAATCGCATTTTCTCGGCGAGCTGAGCACTTTTTCTGAATTGTGCCGCTCCCGTCACTCTGGTTAGGTTGGCATCGAAAAAAACGCTTTCGGGTGCTTTAGAGTGCCGAGTTATTCACTGCGCATGAAGAAATGACCACCTCCAACATTTGGTTTATGTTTTATAAGCATTTTTAATTTTATTGCTTAAATCGCATTTTCTCGGCGAGCTGAGCACTTTTTCTGAATTCACCGCTCCCGTCACTCTGGTTAGGTTGGCATCGAAAAAAACGCTCTCGGGTGCTTTAGAGTGCCGAGTTTATCACTGCGCATGAAGAAATGACCACCTCCAACGTTTGGTTTATGTTTTATAAGCATTTTAAATTTTATTGCTTAAATTGCATTTTCTCGGCGAGCTGAGCACTTTTTCTGAATTGTGCCGCTCCCGTCACTCTGGTTAGGTTGGCATCGAAAAAAACGCTCTCGGGTGCTTTAGAGTGCCGAGTTTATCACTGCGCATGAAGAAATGACCACCTCCAACGTTTGGTTTATGTTTTATAAGCATTTTTAATTTTATTGCTTAAATCGCATTTTCTCGGCGAGCTGAGCACTTTTTCTGAATTGTGCCGCTCCCGTCACTCTGGTTAGGTTGGCATCGAAAAAAACGCTCTCGGGTGCTTTAGAGTGCCGAGTTATTCACTGCGCATTAAGAAATGACCACCTCCAACGTTTGGTTTATGTTTTATAAGCATTTTTAATTTTACTGCTTAAATCGCAATTTCTCGGCGAGCTGAGCACTTTTTCTGAATTGTGCCGCTCCCGTCACTCTGGTTAGGTTGGCATCGAAAAAAACGCTCTCGGGTGCTTTAGAGTGCCGAGTTATTCACTGCGCATGAAGAAATGACCACCTCCAACGTTTGGTTTATGTTTTATAAGCATTTTTAATTTTATTGCTTAAATCGCATTTTCTCGGCGAGCTGAGCACTTTTTCTGAACTGTGCCGCTCCCGTCACTCTGGTTAGGTTGGCATCGAAAAAAACGCTCTCGGGTGCTTTAGAGTGCCGAGTTTATCACTGCGCATGAAGAAATGACCACCTCCAACGTTTGGTTTACGTTTTATAAGCATTTTAAATTTTATTGCTTAAATCGCATTTTCTCGGCGAGCTGGGCACTTTTTCTGAATTGTGCCGCTCCCGTCACTCTGGTTAGGTTGGCATCGAAAAAAACGCTCTCGGGTGCTTTAGAGTGCCGAGTTTATCACTGCGCGTGAAGAAATGACCACCTCCAACGTTTGGTTTATGTTTTATAAGCATTTTTAATTTTATTGCTTAAATCGCATTTTCTCGGCGAGCTGAGCACTTTTTCTGAACTGTGCCGCTCCCGTCACTCTGGTTAGGTTGGCATCGAAAAAAACGCTCTCGGGTGCTGTAGAGTGCCGAGTTTATCACTGCGCATGAAGAAATGACCACCTCCAACGTTTGGTTTACGTTTTATAAGCATTTTAAATTTTATTGCTTAAATCGCATTTTCTCGGCGAGCTGGGCACTTTTTCTGAATTGTGCCGCTCCCGTCACTCTGGTTAGGTTGGCATCGAAAAAAACGCTCTCGGGTGCTTTAGAGTGCCGAGTTTATCACTGCGCATGAAGAAATGACCACCTCCAACGTTTGGTTTATGTTTTATAAGCATTTTTGATTTTATTGCTTAAATCGCATTTTCTCGGCGAGCTGAGCACTTTTTCTGAATTGTGCCGCTCCCGTCACTCTGGTTAGGTTGGCATCGAAAAAAACGCTCTCGGGTGCTTTAGAGTGCCGAGTTATTCACTGCGCATGAAGAAATGACCACCTCCAACATTTGGTTTATGTTTTATAAGCATTTTTAATTTTATTGCTTAAATCGCATTTTCTCGGCGAGCTGAGCACTTTTTCTGAATTGTGCCGCTCCCGTCACTCTGGTTAGGTTGGCATCGAAAAAAATGCTCTCGGGTGCTTTAGAGTGCCGAGTTTATCACTGCGCATGAAGAAATGACCACCTCCAACGTTTGGTTTATGTTTTATAAGCATTTTTAATTTTATTGCTTAAATCGCATTTTCTCGGCGAGCTGAGCGCTTTTTCTGAATTGTGCCGCTCCCGTCACTCTGGTTAGGTTGGCATCGAAAAAAACGCTCTCGGGTGCTTTAGAGTGCCGAGTTTATCACTGCGCATGAAGAAATGACCACCTCCAACGTTTGGTTTATGTTTTATAAGCATTTTTAATTTTATTGCTTAAATCGCATTTTCTCGGCGAGCTGAGCACTTTTTCTGAATTGTGCCGCTCCCGTCACTCTGGTTAGGTTGGCATCGAAAAAAACGCTCTCGGGTGCTTTAGAGTGCCGAGTTATTCACTGCGCATTAAGAAATGACCACCTCCAACGTTTGGTTTATGTTTTATAAGCATTTTTTATTTTACTGCTTAAATCGCATTTTCTCGGCGAGCTGAGCACTTTTTCTGAATTGTGCCGCTCCCGTCACTCTGGTTAGGTTGGCATCAAAAAAAACGCTCTCGGGTGCTTTAGAGTGCCGAGTTATTCACTGCGCATGAAGAAATGACCACCTCCAACGTTTGGTTTATGTTTTATAAGCATTTTTAATTTTTTTGCTTAAATCGCATTTTCTCGGCGAGCTGAGCACTTTTTCTGGATTGTGCCGCTCCCGTCACTCTGGTTAGGTTGGCATCGAAAAAAACGCTCTCGGGTGCTTTAGAGTGCCGAGTTTATCACTGCGCATGAAGAAATGACCACCTCCAACGTTTGGTTTACGTTTTATAAGCATTTTAAATTTTATTGCTTAAATCGCATTTTCTCGGCGAGCTGGGCACTTTTTCTGAATTGTGCCGCTCCCGTCACTCTGGTTAGGTTGGCATCGAAAAAAACGCTCTCGGGTGCTTTAGAGTGCCGAGTTTATCACTGCGCATGAAGAAATGACCACCTCCAACGTTTGGTTTATGTTTTATAAGCATTTTTAATTTTATTGCTTAAATCGCATTTTCTCGGCGAGCTGAGCACTTTTTCTGAATTGTGCCGCTCCCGTCACTCTGGTTAGGTTGGCATCGAAAAAAACGCTCTCGGGTGCTTTAGAGTGCCGAGTTATTCACTGCGCATGAAGAAATGACCACCTCCAACATTTGGTTTATGTTTTATAAGCATTTTTAATTTTATTGCTTAAATCGCATTTTCTCGGCGAGCTGAGCACTTTTTCTGAATTGTGCCGCTCCCGTCACTCTGGTTAGGTTGGCATCGAAAAAAACGCTCTCGGGTGCTTTAGAGTGCCGAGTTTATCACTGCGCATGAAGAAATGACCACCTCCAACGTTTGGTTTATGTTTTATAAGCATTTTTAATTTTATTGCTTAAATTGCATTTTCTCGGCGAGCTGAGCACTTTTTCTGAATTGTGCCGCTCCCGTCACTCTGGTTAGGTTGGCATCGAAAAAAACGCTCTCGGGTGCTTTAGAGTGCCGAGTTTATTACTGCGCATTATGAAATGACCACCTCCAACGTTTGGTTTATGTTTTATAAGCATTTTTAATTTTATTGCTTAAATCGCATTTTCTCGGCGTGCTGAGCACTTTTTCTGAATTCACCGCTCCCGTCACTCTGGTTAGGTTGGCATCGAAAAAAACGCTCTCGGGTGCTTTAGAGTGCCGAGTTATTCACTGCGCATGAAGAAATGACCACCTCCAACGTTTGGTTTATGTTTTATAAGCATTTTTAATTTTATTGCTTAAATCGCATTTTCTCGGCGAGCTGAGCACTTTTTCTGAATTGTGCCGCTCCCGTCACTCTGGTTAGGTTGGCAATGAAAAAAACGCTCTCGGGTGCTTTAGAGTGCCGAGTTTATCACTGCGCATGAAGAAATGACCACCTCTAACGTTTGGTTTATGTTTTATAAGCATTTTTAATTTTATTGCTTAAATCGCATTTTCTCGGCGAGCTGAGCACTTTTTCTGAATTGTGCCGCTCCCGTCACTCTGGTTAGGTTGGCATCGAAAAAAACGCTCTCGGGTGCTTTAGAGTGCCGAGTTTATTACTGCGCATTAAGAAATGACCACCTCCAACGTTTGGTTTATGTTTTATAAGCATTTTTAATTTTATTGCTTAAATCGCATTTTCTCGGCGTGCTGAGCACTTTTTCTGAATTCACCGCTCCCGTCACTCTGGTTAGGTTGGCATCGAAAAAACGCTCTTGGGTGCTTTAGAGTGCCGAGTTATTCACTGCGCATGAAGAAATGACCACCTCCAACGTTTGGTTTATGTTTTATAAGCATTTTTAATTTTATTGCTTAAATCGCATTTTCTCGGCGAGCTGAGCACTTTTTCTGAATTGTGCCGCTCCCGTCACTCTGGTTAGGTTGGCAATGAAAAAAACGCTCTCGGGTGCTTTAGAGTGCCGAGTTTATCACTGCGCATGAAGAAATGACCACCTCTAACGTTTGGTTTATGTTTTATAAGCATTTTTAATTTTATTGCTTAAATCGCATTTTCTCGGCGAGCTGAGCGCTTTTTCTGAATTGTGCCGCTCCTGTCACTCTGGTTAGGTTGGCATCGAAAAAAACGCTCTCGGGTGCTTTAGAGTGCCGAGTTTATCACTGCGCATGAAGAAATTACCACCTCCAACGTTTGGTTTATGTTTTATAAGCATTTTTAATTTTATTGCTTAAATCGCATTTTCTCGGCGAGTTGAGCACTTTTTCTGAATTGTGCCGCTCCCGTCACTCTGGTTAGGTTGGCATCGAAAAAAACGCTCTCGGGTGCTTTAGAGTGCCGAGTTTATCACTGCGCATGAAGAAATGACCACCTCCAACGTTTGGTTTATGTTTTATAAGCATTTTAGATTTTATTGCTTAAATCGCATTTTCTCGGCGAGCTGAGCACTTTTTCTGAATTGTGCCGCTCCCGTCACTCTGGTTAGGTTGGCATCGAAAAAAACGCTCTCGGGTGCTTTAGATTGCCGAGTTTATCACTGCGCATGAAGAAATGACCACCTCCAACGTTTGGTTTATGTTTTATAAGCATTTTTGATTTTATTGCTTAAATCGCATTTTCTCGGCGAGCTGAGCACTTTTTCTGAATTGTGCCGCTCCCGTCACTCTGGTTAGGTTGGCATCGAAAAAAACCGCTCTCGGGTGCTTTAGAGTGCCGAGTTATTCACTGCGCATGAAGAAATGACCACCTCCAACGTTTGGTTTATGTTTTATAAGCATTTTTAATTTTATTGCTTAAATCGCATTTTCTCGGCGAGCTGAGCACTTTTTCTGAATTGTGCCGCTCCCGTCACTCTGGTTAGGTTGGCATCGAAAAAAACGCTCTCGGGTGCTTTAGAGTGCCGAGTTTATCACTGCGCATGAAGAAATGACCACCTCCAACGTTTGGTTTATGTTTTATAAGCATTTTTAATTTTATTGCTTAAATCGCATTTTCTCGGCGAGCTGAGCACTTTTTCTGAATTGTGCCGCTCCCGTCACTCTGGTTAGGTTGGCATCGAAAAAAACGCTCTCGGGTGCTTTAGAGTGCCGAGTTTATTACTGCGCATTAAGAAATGACCACCTCCAACGTTTGGTTTATGTTTTATAAGCATTTTTAATGTTATTGCTTAAATGGCATTTTCTCGGCGAGCTGAGCACTTTTTCTGAATTCACCGCTCCCGTTACTCTGGTTAGGTTGGCATCGAAAAAAACGCTCTCGGGTGCTTTAGAGTGCCGAGTTATTCACTGCGCATGAATAAATGACCACCTCCAACGTTTGGTTTATGTTTTATAAGCATTTTTAATTTTATTGCTTAAATCGCATTTTCTCGGCGAGCTGAGCACTTTTTCTGAATTGTGCCGCTCCCGTCACTCTGGTTAGGTTGGCATCGAAAAAAACACTCTTGGGTGCTTTAGAGTGCCGAGTTTATCACTGCGCATGAAGAAATGACCACCTCCAACGTTTGGTTTATGTTTAATAAGCATTTTTAATTGTATTGCTTAAATCGCATTTTCTCGGCGAGCTGAGCACTTTTTCTGAATTGTGCCGCTCCCGTCACTCTGGTTAGGTTGGCATCGAAAAAAACGCTCTCGGGTGCTTTAGAGTGCCGAGTTTATCACTGCGCATGAAGAAATGACCACCTCCAACGTTTGGTTTATGTTTTATAAGCATTTTTAATTTTATTGCTTAAATCGCATTTTCTCGGCGAGCTGAGCACTTTTTCTGAATTGTGCCGCTCCCGTCACTCTGGTTAGGTTGGCATCGAAAAAAACGCTCTCGGGTGCTTTAGAGTGCCGAGTTATTCACTGCGCATGAAGAAATGACCACCTCCAACGTTTGGTTTATGTTTTATAAGCATTTTAAATTTTATTGCTTAAATCGCATTTTCTCGGCGAGCTGAGCACTTTTTCTGAATTGTGCCGCTCCCGTCACTCTGGTTAGGTTGGCATCGAAAAAAACGCTCTCGGGTGCTTTAGAGTGCCGAGTTTATCACTGCGCATGAAGAAATTACCACCTCCAACGTTTGGTTTATGTTTTATAAGCATTTTTAATTTTATTGCTTAAATCGCATTTTCTCGGCGAGCTGAGCACTTTTTCTGAATTGTGCCGCTCCCGTCACTCTGGTTAGGTTGGCATCGAAAAAAACGCTCTCGGGTGCTTTAGAGTGCCGAGTGCACTGCGCATGAAGAAATGACCACCTCCAACGTTTGGTTTATGTTTTATAAGCATTTTAAATTTTATTGCTTAAATCGCATTTTCTCGGCGAGCTGAGCACTTTTTCTGAATTGTGCCGCTCCCGTCACTCTGGTTAGGTTGGCATCGAAAAAAACGCTCTCGGGTGCTTTAGAGTGCCGAGTTTATCACTGCGCATAAAGAAATGACCACCTCCAACGTTTGGTTTATGTTTTATAAGCATTTTTAATTTTATTGCTTAAATCGCATTTTCTCGGCGAGCTGAGCACTTTTTCTAAATTGTGCCGCTCCCGTCACTCTGGTTAGGTTGGCATCGAAAAAAAACGCTCTCGGGTGCTTTAGAGTGCCGAGTTATTCACTGCGCATGAAGAAATGACCACCTCCAACGTTTGGTTTATGTTTTATAAGCATTTGTAATTTTATTGCTTAAATCGCATTTTCTCGGCGAGCTGAGCACTTTTTCTGAATTGTGCCGCTCCCGTCACTCTGGTTAGGTTGGCATCGAAAAAAACGCTCTCGGGTGCTTTAGAGTGCCGAGTTTATCACTGCGCATGAAGAAATGACCACCTCCAACGTTTGGTTTATGTTTTATAAGCATTTTTAATTTTTTTGCTTAAATCGCATTTTCTCGGCGAGCTGAGCACTTTTTCTGAATTGTGCCGCTCCCGTCACTCTGGTTAGGTTGGCATCGAAAAAAACGCTCTCGGGTGCTTTAGAGTGCCGAGTTTATTACTGCGCATTAAGAAATGACCACCTCCAACGTTTGGTTTATGTTTTATAAGCATTTTTAATTTTATTGCTTAAATGGCATTTTCTCGGCGAGCTGAGCACTTTTTCTGAAATCACCGCTCCCGTCACTCTGGTTAGGTTGGCATCGAAAAAAACGCTCTCGGGTGCTTTAGAGTGCCGAGTTATTCACTGCGCATGAATAAATGACCACCTCCAACGTTTGGTTTATGTTTTATAAGCATTTTTAATTTTATTGCTTAAATCGCATTTTCTCGGCGAGCTGAGCACTTTTTCTGAATTGTGCCGCTCCCGTCACTCTGGTTAGGTTGGCATCGAAAAAAAACGCTCTCGGGTGCTTTAGAGTGCCGAGTTTATCACTGCGCATGAAGAAATGACCACCTCCAACGTTTGGTTTACGTTTTATAAGCATTTTAAATTTTATTGCTTAAATCGCATTTTCTCGGCGAGCTGGGCACTTTTTCTGAATTCACCGCTCCCGTCACTCTGGTTAGGTTGGCATCGAAAAAAACGCTCTCGGGTGCTTTAGAGTGCCGAGTTTATCACTGCGCACGAAGAAATGACCACCTCCAACGTTTGGTTTATGTTTTATAAGCATTTTAAATTTTATTGCTTTAATCGCATTTTCTCGGCGAGCTGAGCACTTTTTCTGAATTGTGCCGCTCCCGTCACTCTGGTTAGGTTGGCATCGAAAAAAACGCTCTCGGGTGCTTTAGAGTGCCGAGTTTATCACTGCGCATGAAGAAATGACCACCTCCAACGTTTGGTTTATGTTTTATAAGCATTTTTAATTTTATTGCTTAAATCGCATTTTCTCGGCGAGCTGAGCACTTTTTCTAAATTGTGCCGCTCCCGTCACTCTGGTTAGGTTGGCATCGAAAAAAACCGCTCTCGGGTGCTTTAGAGTGCCGAGTTATTCACTGCGCATGAAGAAATGACCACCTCCAACGTTTGGTTTATGTTTTATAAGCATTTTTAATTTTATTGCTTAAATCGCATTTTCTCGGCGAGCTGAGCACTTTTTCTGAATTGTGCCGCTCCCGTCACTCTGGTTAGGTTGGCATCGAAAAAAACGCTCTCGGGTGCTTTAGAGTGCCGAGTTTATCACTGCGCATGAAGAAATGACCACCTCCAACGTTTGGTTTATGTTTTATAAGCATTTTTAATTTTATTGCTTAAATCGCATTTTCTCGGCGAGCTGAGCACTTTTTCTGAATTGTGCCGCTCCCGTCACTCTGGTTAGGTTGGCATCGAAAAAAACGCTCTCGGGTGCTTTAGAGTGCCGAGTTATTCACTGCGCATGAAGAAATGACCACCTCCAACATTTGGTTTATGTTTTATAAGCATTTTTAATTTTATTGCTTAAATCGCATTTTCTCGGCGAGCTGAGCACTTTTTCTGAATTGTGCCGCTCCCGTCACTCTGGTTGGGTTGGCATCGAAAAAAACGCTCTCGGGTGCTTTAGAGTGCCGAGTTTATCACTGCGCATGAAGAAATGACCACCTCCAACGTTTGGTTTATGTTTTATAAGCATTTTTAATTTTATTGCTTAAATCGCATTTTCTCGGCGAGCTGAGCACTTTTTCTGAATTGTGCCGCTCCCGTCACTCTGGTTAGGTTGGCATCGAAAAAAACGCTCTCGGGTGCTTTAGAGTGCCGAGTTTATCACTGCGCATGAAGAAATGACCACCTCCAACGTTTGGTTTATGTTTTATAAGCATTTTTAATTTTATTGCTTAAATCGCATTTTCTCGGCGAGCTGAGCGCTTTTTCTGAATTGTGCCGCTCCCGTCACTCTGGTTAGGTTGGCATCGAAAAAAACGCTCTCGGGTGCTTTAGAGTGCCGAGTTTATCACTGCGCATGAAGAAATGACCACCTCCAACGTTTGGTTTATGTTTTATAAGCATTTTTAATTTTATTGCTTAAATCGCATTTTCTCGACGAGCTGAGCACTTTTTCTGAATTGTGCTGCTCCCGTCACTCTGGTTAGGTTGGCATCGAAAAAAACGCTCTCGGGTGCTTTAGAGTGCCGAGTTATTCACTGCGCATGAAGAAATGACCACCTCCAACGTTTGGTTTATGTTTTATAAGCATTTTAAATTTTATTGCTTAAATCGCATTTTCTCGGCGAGCTGAGCACTTTTTCTGAATTGTGCCGCTCCCGTCACTCTGGTTAGGTTGGCATCGAAAAAAACGCTCTTGGGTGCTTTAGAGTGCCGAGTTCATCACTGCGCATGAAGAAATGACCACCTCCAACGTTTGGTTTATGTTTTATAAGCATTTTTAATTTTATTGCTTAAATCGCATATTTTTTTGGCGAGCTGAGCACTTTTTCTGAATTGTGCCGCTCCCGTCACTCTGGTTAGGTTGGCATCGAAAAAAACGCTCTCGGGTGCTTTAGAGTGCCGAGTTTATCACTGCGCATGAAGAAATGACCACCTCCAACGTTTGGTTTATGTTTTATAAGCATTTTTAATTTTATTGCTTAAATCGCATTTTCTCGGCGAGCTGAGCACTTTTTCTGAATTGTGCCGCTCCCGTCACTCTGGTTAGGTTGGCATCGAAAAAAACGCTCTCGGGTGCTTTAGAGTGCCGAGTTTATCACTGCGCATGAAGAAATGACCACCTCCAACGTTTGGTTTATGTTTAATAAGCATTTTTAATTTTATTGCTTAAATCGCATTTTCTCGGCGAGCTGAGCCCTTTTTCTGAATTGTGCCGCTCCCGTCACTCTGGTTAGGTTGGCATCGAAAAAAACGCTCTCGGGTGCTTTAGAGTGCCGAGTTTATCACTGCGCATGAAGAAATGACCACCTCCACCGTTTGGTTTATGTTTTATAAGCATTTTTAATTTTATTGCTTAAATCGCAGTTTCTCGGCGAGCTGAGCACTTTTTCTGAATTGTGCCGCTCCCGTCACTCTGGTTAGGTTGGCATCGAAAAAAACGCTCTCGGGTGCTTTAGAGTGCCGAGTTTATCACTGCGCATGAAGAAATGACCACCTCCAACGTTTGGTTTATGTTTTATAAGCATTTTTAATTTTATTGCTTAAATCGCATTTTCTCGGCGAGCTGAGCACTTTTTCTGAATTGTGCCGCTCCCGTCACTCTGGTTAGGTTGGCATCGAAAAAAACGCTCTCGGGTGCTTTAGAGTGCCGAGTTATTCACTGCGCATGAAGAAATGACCACCTCCAACGTTTGGTTTATGTTTTATAAGCATTTTTAATTTTATTGCTTAAATCGCATTTTCTCGGCGAGCTGAGCACTTTTTCTGAATTGTGCCGCTCCCGTCACTCTGGTTAGGTTGGCATCGAAAAAAACGCTCTCGGGTGCTTTAGAGTGCCGAGTTTATCACTGCGCATGAAGAAATGACCAACGTTTGGTTTATGTTTTATAAGCATTTTTAATTTTATTGCTTAAATCGCATTTTCTCGGCGAGCTGAGCACTTTTTCTGAATTGTGCCGCTCCTGTCACTCTGGTTAGGTTGGCATCGAAAAAAACGCTCTCGGGTGCTTTAGAGTGCCGAGTTATTCACTGCGCATGAATAAATGACCACCTCCAACCTTTGGTTTATGTTTTATAAGCATTTTTAATTTTATTGCTTAAATCGCATTTTCTCGGCGAGCTGAGCACTTTTTCTGAATTGTGCCGCTCCCGTCACTCTGGTTAGGTTGGCATCGAAAAAAACGCTCTCGGGTGCTTTAGAGTGCCGAGTTTATCACTGCGCATGAAGAAATGACCACCTCCAACGTTTGGTTTATGTTTTATAAGCATTTTTAATTTTATTGCTTAAATCGCATTTTCTCGGCGAGCTGAGCGCTTTTTCTGAATTGTGCCGCTCCCGTCACTCTGGTTAGGTTGGCATCGAAAAAAACGCTCTCGGGTGCTTTAGAGTGCCGAGTTTATCACTGCGCATGAAGAAATGACCACCTCCAACGTTTGGTTTATGTTTTATAAGCATTTTTAATTGTATTGCTTAAATCGCATTTTCTCGACGAGCTGAGCACTTTTTCTGAATTGTGCCGCTCCCGTCACTCTGGTTAGGTTGGCATCGAAAAAAACGCTCTCGGGTGCTTTAGAGTGCCGAGTTATTCACTGCGCATGAAGAAATGACCACCTCCAACGTTTGGTTTATGTTTTATAAGCATTTTAAATTTTATTGCTTAAATCGCATTTTCTCGGCGAGCTGAGCACTTTTTCTGAATTGTGCCGCTCCCGTCACTCTGGTTAGGTTGGCATCGAAAAAAAGGCTCTCGGGTGCTTTAGAGTGCCGAGTTTATCACTGCGCATGAAGAAATGACCACCTCCAACGTTTGGTTTATGTTTTATAAGCATTTTTAATTTTATTGCTTAAATCGCATTTTCTCGGCGAGCTGAGCACTTTTTCTGAATTGTGCCGCTCCCGTCACTCTGGTTAGGTTGGCATCGAAAAAAACGCTCTCGGGTGCTTTAGAGTGCCGAGTTATTCACTGCGCATGAAGAAATGACCACCTCCAACGTTTGGTTTATGTTTTATAAGCATTTTTAATTTTATTGCTTAAATCGCATTTTCTCGGCGAGCTGAGCACTTTTTCTGAATTGTGCCGCTCCCGTCACTCTGGTTAGGTTGGCATCGAAAAAAACGCTCTCGGGTGCTTTAGAGTGCCGAGTTATTCACTGCGCATGAAGAAATGACCACCTCCAACGTTTGGTTTATGTTTTATAAGCATTTTAAATTTTATTGCTTAAATCGCATATTCTCGGCGAGCTGAGCACTTTTTCTGAATTGTGCCGCTCCCGTCACTCTGGTTAGGTTGGCATCGAAAAAAACGCTCTCGGGTGCTTTAGAGTGCCGAGTTTATCACTGCGCATGAAGAAATGACCACCTCCAACGTTTGGTTTATGTTTTATAAGCATTTTTAATTTTATTGCTTAAATCGCATTTTCTCGGCAAGCTGAGCACTTTTTCTGAATTGTGCCGCTCCCGTCACTCTGGTTAGGTTATTGGCATCGAAAAAAACGCTCTCGGGTGCTTTAGAGTGCCGAGTTATTCACTGCGCATGAAGAAATGACCACCTCCAACGTTTGGTTTATGTTTTATAAGCATTTTAAATTTTATTGCTTAAATCGCATTTTCTCGGCGAGCTGAGCACTTTTTCTGAATTGTGCCGCTCCCGTCACTCTGGTTAGGTTGGCATCGAAAAAAACGCTCTCGGGTGCTTTAGAGTGCCGAGTTTATCACTGCGCATGAAGAAATGACCACCTCCAACGTTTGGTTTATGTTTTATAAGCATTTTTAATTTTATTGCTTAAATCGCATTTTCTCGGCGAGCTGAGCACTTTTTCTGAATTGTGCCGCTCCCGTCACTCTGGTTAGGTTGGCATCGAAAAAAACGCTCTCGGGTGCTTTAGAGTGCCGAGTTTATCACTGCGCATGAAGAAATGACCACCTCCAACGTTTGGTTTATGTTTTATAAGCATTTTTAATTTTATTGCTTAAATCGCATTTTCTCGGCGAGCTGAGCACTTTTTCTGAATTGTGCCGCTCCCGTCACTCTGGTTAGGTTAGCATCGAAAAAAACGCTTTCGGGTGCTTTAGAGTGCCGAGTTTATCACTGCACATGAAGAAATGACCACCTCCAACGTTTGGTTTATGTTTTATAAGCATTTTTAATTTTATTGCTTAAATCGCATTTTCTCGGCGAGCTGAGCACTTTTTCTGAATTGTGCCGCTCCCGTCACTCTGGTTCGGTTGGCATAAAAAAAACGCTCTCGGGTGCTTTAGAGTGCCGAGTTTATCACTGCGCATGAAGAAATGACCACCTCCAACGTTTGGTTTATGTTTTATAAGCATTTTTAATTTTATTGCTTAAATCGCATTTTCTCGGCGAGCTGAGCACTTTTTCTGAATTGTGCCGTTCCCGTCACTCTGGTTAGGTTGGCATCAAAAAAAACGCTCTCGGGTGCTTTAGAGTGCCGAGTTATTCACTGCGCATGAAGAAATGACCACCTCCAACGTTTGGTTTATGTTTTATAAGCATATTTAATTTTAATTGCTTAAATCGCATTTTCTCGGCGAGCTGAGCACTTTTTCTGAATTGTGCCGCTCCCGTCACTCTGATTAGGTTGGCATCGAAAAAAACGCTCTCGGGCGCTTTAGAGTGCCGAGTTTATCACTGCGCATGAAGAAATGACCACCTCCAACGTTTGGTTTATGTTTTATAAGCATTTTTAATTTTATTGCTTAAATCGCATTTTCTCGGCGAGCTGAGCGCTTTTTCTGAATTGTGCCGCTCCCGTCACTCTGGTTAGGTTGGCATTGAAAAAAAACGCTCTCGGGTGCTTTAGAGTGCCGAGTTTATCACTGCGCATGAAGAAATGACCACCTCCAACGTTTGGTTTATGTTTTATAAGCATTTTTAATTTTATTGCTTAAATCGCATTTTCTCGGCGAGCTGAGCACTTTTTCTGAATTGTGCCGCTCCCGTCACTCTGGTTAGGTTGGCATCGAAAAAAACGCTCTCGGGTGCTTTAGAGTGCCGAGTTTATCACTGCGCATGAAGAAATGACCACCTCCAACGTTTGGTTTATGTTTTATAAGCATTTTTAATTTTATTGCTTAAATCGCATTTTCTCGGCGAGCTGAGCGCTTTTTCTGAATTGTGCCGCTCCCGTCACTCTGGTTAGGTTGGCATTGAAAAAAACGCTCTCGGGTGCTTTAGAGTGCCGAGTTTATCACTGCGCATGAAGAAATGACCACCTCCAACGTTTGGTTTATGTTTTATAAGCATTTTTAATTTTATTGCTTAAATCGCATTTTCTCGGCGAGCTGAGCACTTTTTCTGAATTGTGCCGCTCCCGTCACTCTGGTTAGGTTGGCATCGAAAAAAACGCTCTCGGGTGCTTTAGAGTGCCGAGTTTATCACTGCGCATGAAGAAATGACCAACTCCAACGTTTGGTTTATGTTTAATAAGCATTTTTAATTTTATTGCTTAAATCGCATTTTCTCGGCGAGCTGAGCACTTTTTCTGAATTGTGCCGCTCCCGTCACTCTGGTTAGGTTGGCATCGAAAAAAACGCTCTCGGGTGCTTTAGAGTGCCGAGTTTATCACTGCGCATGAAGAAATTACCACCTCCAACGTTTGGTTTATGTTTTATAAGCATTTTTAATTCTATTGCTTAAATCGCATTTTCTCGGCGAGCTGAGCACTTTTTCTGAATTGTGCCGCTCCCGTCACTCTGGTTAGGTTGGCATCGAAAAAAACGCTCTCGGGTGCTTTAGAGTGCCGAGTTTATCACTGCGCATGAAGAAATGACCACCTCCAACGTTTGGTTTATGTTTTATAAGCATTTTTAATTTTATTGCTTAAATCGCATTTTCTCGGCGAGCTGAGCACTTTTTCTGAATTGTGCCGCTCCCGTCACTCTGGTTAGGGTGGCATCGAAAAAAAGGCTCTCGGGTGCTTTAGAGTGCCGAGTTATTCACTGCGCATGAAGAAATGACCCCCTCCAACGTTTGGTTTATGTTTTATAAGCATTTTTAATTTTATTGCTTAAATCGCATTTTCTCGGCGAGCTGAGCACTTTTTCTGAATTGTGCCGCTGCCGTCACTCTGGTTAGGTTGGCATCGAAAAACACGCTCTCGGGTGCTTTAGAGTGCCGAGTTTATCACTGCGCATGAAGAAATGACCACCTCCAACGTTTGGTTTATGTTTTATAAGCATTTTTAATTTTATTGCTTGAATAGCATTTTCTCGGCGAGCTGAGCACTTTTTCTGAATTGTGCCGCTCCCGTCACTCTGGTTAGGTTGGCATCGAAAAAAACGCTCTCGGGTGCTTTAGAGTGCCGAGTTTATCACTGCGCATGAAGAAATGACCACCTCCAACGTTTGGTTTATGTTTTATAAGCATTTTTAATTTTATTGCTTAAATCGCATTTTCTCGGCGAGCTGAGCACTTTTTCTGAATTGTGCCGCTCCCGTCACTCTGGTTAGGTTGGCATCGAAAAAAACGCTCTCGGGTGCTTTAGAGTGCCGAGTTTATCACTGCGCATGAAGAAATGACCACCTCCAACGTTTGGTTTATGTTTTATAAGCATTTTTAATTTTATTGCTTAAATCGCATTTTCTCGGCGAGCTGAGCACTTTTTCTGAATTGTGCCGCTCCCGTCACTCTGGTTAGGTTGGCATCGAAAAAAACGCTCTCGGGTGCTTTAGAGTGCCGAGTTTATCACTGCGCATGAAGAAATGACCACCTCCAACGTTTGGTTTATGTTTAATAAGCATTTTTAATTTTACTGGTTAAATCGCATTTTCTCGGCGAGCTGAGCACTTTTTCTGAATTGTGCCGCTCCCGTCACTCTGGTTAGGTTGGCATCGAAAAAAACGCTCTCGGGTGCTTTAGAGTGCCGAGTTCATCACTGCGCATGAAGAAATGACCACCTCCAACGTTTGGTTTATGTTTTATAAGCATTTTTAATTTTATTGCTTAAATCGCATTTTCTCGGCGAGCTGAGCACTTTTTCTGAATTGTGCCGCTCCCGTCACTCTGGTTAGGTTGGCATCGAAAAAAACGCTCTCGGGTGCTTTAGAGTGCCGAGTTTATCACTGCGCATGAAGAAATGACCACCTCCAACGTTTGGTTTATGTTTTATAAGCATTTTTAATTTTATTGCTTAAATCGCATTTTCTCGGCGAGCTGAGCGCTTTTTCTGAATTGTGCCGCTCCCGTCACTCTGGTTAGGTTGGCATCGAAAAAAACGCTCTCGGGTGCTTTAGAGTGCCGAGTTTATCACTGCGCATGAAGAAATGACCACCTCCAACGTTTGGTTTATGTTTTATAAGCATTTTTAATTTTATTGCTTAAATCGCATTTTCTCGGCGACCTGAGCACTTTTTCTGAATTGTGCCGCTCCCGTCACTCTGGTTAGGTTGGCATCGAAAAAAACGCTCTCGGGTGCTTTAGAGTGCCGAGTTTATCACTGCGCTTGAAGAAATGACCACCTCCAACGTTTGGTTTATGTTTTATAAGCATTTTTAATTTTATTGCTTAAATCGCATTTTCTCGGCGAGCTGAGCACTTTTTCTGAATTATGCCGCTCCCGTCACTCTGGTTAGGTTGGCATCGAAAAAAACGCTCTCGGGTGCTTTAGAGTGCCGAGTTATTCACTGCGCATGAAGAAATGACCACCTCCGTTTGGTTTATGTTTTATAAGCATTTTTAATTTTATTGCTTAAATCGCATTTTCTCGGCGAGCTGAGCACTTTTTCTGAATTGTGCCGCTCCCGTCACTCTGGTTAGGTTGGCATCGAAAAAAACGCTCTCGGGTGCTTTAGAGTGCCGAGTTATTCACTGCGCATGAAGAAATGACCACCTCCAACGTTTGGTTTATGTTTTATAAGCATTTTTAATTTTATTGCTTAAATCGCATTTTCTCGGCGACCTGAGCACTTTTTCTGAATTGTGCCGCTCCCGTCACTCTGGTTAGGTTGGCATCGAAAAAAACGCTCTCGGGTGCTTTAGAGTGCCGAGTTTATCACTGCGCTTGAAGAAATGACCACCTCCAACGTTTGGTTTATGTTTTATAAGCATTTTTAATTTTATTGCTTAAATCGCATTTTCTCGGCGAGCTGAGCACTTTTTCTGAATTGTGCCGCTCCCGTCACTCTGGTTAGGTTGGCATCGAAAAAAACGCTCTCGGGTGCTTTAGAGTGCCGAGTTTATCACTGCGCTTGAAGAAATGACCACCTCCAACGTTTGGTTTATGTTTTATAAGCATTTTTAATTTTATTGCTTAAATCGCATTTTCTCGGCGAGCTGAGCACTTTTTCTGAATTGTGCCGCTCCCGTCACTCTGGTTAGGTTGGCATCGAAAAAAACGCTCTCGGGTGCTTTAGAGTGCCGAGTTATTCACTGCGCATGAAGAAATGACCACCTCCGTTTGGTTTATGTTTTATAAGCATTTTTAATTTTATTGCTTAAATCGCATTTTCTCGGCGAGCTGAGCACTTTTTCTGAATTGTGCCGCTCCCGTCACTCTGGTTAGGTTGGCATCGAAAATAACGCTCTTGGGTGCTTTAGAGTGCCGAGTTTATTACTGCGCATTAAGAAATGACCACCTCCAACGTTTGGTTTATGTTTTATAAGCATTTTTAATTTTATTGCTTAAATCGCATTTTCTCGGCGAGCTGAGCACTTTTTCTGAATTGTGCCGCTCCCGTCACTCTGGTTAGGTTGGCATCGAAAAAAACGCTCTCGGGTGCTTTAGAGTTCCGAGTTATTCACTGCGCATGAAGAAATGACCACCTCCAACGTTTGGTTTATGTTTTATAAGCATTTTTAATTTTATTGCTTAAATCGCATTTTCTCGGCGAGCTGAGCACTTTTTCTGAATTGTGCCGCTCCCGTCACTCTGGTTAGGTTGGCATCGAAAAAAACGCTCTCGGGTGCTTTAGAGTGCCGAGTTTATCACTGCGCATGAAGAAATGACCACCTCCAACGTTTGGTTTATGTTTTATAAGCATTTTTAATTTTATTGCTTAAATCGCATTTTCTCGGCGAGCTGAGCACTTTTTCTGAATTGTGCCGCTCCCGTCACTCTGGTTAGGTTGTCATCGAAAAAAACGCTCTCGGGTGCTTTAGAGTGCCGAGTTATTCACTGCGCATGAAGAAATGACCACCTCCAACGTTTGGTTTATGTTTTATAAGCATTTTTAATTTTATTGCTTAAATCGCATTTTCTCGGCGACCTGAGCACTTTTTCTGAATTGTGCCGCTCCCGTCACTCTGGTTAGGTTGGCATCGAAAAAAACGCTCTCGGGTGCTTTAGAGTGCCGAGTTTATCACTGCGCTTGAAGAAATGACCACCTCCAACGTTTGGTTTATGTTTTATAAGCATTTTTAATTTTATTGCTTAAATCGCATTTTCTCGGCGAGCTGAGCACTTTTTCTGAATTATGCCGCTCCCGTCACTCTGGTTAGGTTGGCATCGAAAAAAACGCTCTCGGGTGCTTTAGAGTGCCGAGTTATTCACTGCGCATGAAGAAATGACCACCTCCGTTTGGTTTATGTTTTATAAGCATTTTTAATTTTATTGCTTAAATTGCATTTTCTCGGCGAGCTGAGCACTTTTTCTGAATTGTGCCGCTCCCGTCACTCTGGTTAGGTTGGCATCGAAAAAAACGCTCTTGGGTGCTTTAGAGTGCCGAGTTTATTACTGCGCATTAAGAAATGACCACCTCCAACGTTTGGTTTATGTTTTATAAGCATTTTTGATTTTATTGCTTAAATCGCATTTTCTCGGCGAGCTGAGCACTTTTTCTGAATTGTGCCGCTCCCGTCACTCTGGTTAGGTTGGCATCGAAAAAAACGCTCTCGGGTGCTTTAGAGTGCCGAGTTATTCACTGCGCATGAAGAAATGACCACCTCCAACGTTTGGTTTATGTTTTATAAGCATTTTTAATTTTATTGCTTAAATCGCATTTTCTCGGCGAGCTGAGCACTTTTTCTGAATTGTGCCGCTCCCGTCACTCTGGTTAGGTTGGCATCGAAAAAAACGCTCTCGGGTGCTTTAGAGTGCCGAGTTTATCACTGCGCATGAAGAAATGACCACCTCCAACGTTTGGTTTATGTTTTATAAGCATTTTTAATTTTATTGCTTAAATCGCATTTTCTCGGCGAGCTGAGCACTTTTTCTGAATTGTGCCGCTCCCGTCACTCTGGTTAGGTTGGCATCGAAAAAAACGCTCTCGGGTGCTTTAGAGTGCCGAGTTCATCACTGCGCATGAAGAAATTACCACCTCCAACGTTTGGTTTATGTTTTATAAGCATTTTTAATTTTATTGCTTAAATCGCATTTTCTCGGCGAGCTGAGCACTTTTTCTGAATTGTGCCGCTCCTGTCACTCTGGTTAGGTTGGCATCGAAAAAAACACTCTCGGGTGCTTTAGAGTGCCGAGTTTATCACTGCGCATGAAGAAATGACCACCTCCAACGTTTGGTTTATGTTTTATAAGCATTTTTAATTTTATTGCTTAAATCGCATTTTCTCGGCGAGCTGAGCACTTTTTCTGAATTGTGCCGCTCCCGTCACTCTGGTTAGGTTGGCATCGAAAAAAACGCTCTCGGGTGCTTTAGAGTGCCGAGTTATTCACTGCGCATGAAGAAATGACCACCTCCAACGTTTGGTTTATGTTTTATAAGCATTTTTAATTTTATTGCTTAAATCGCATTTTCTCGGCGAGCTGAGCGCTTTTTCTGAATTGTGCCGCTCCCGTCACTCTGGTTAGGTTGTCATCGAAAAAAACGCTCTCGGGTGTGTAGTGTATTATTATTATGATATCATGCAATGTTCATCTCACTAGTAAGCCTAAGTATGACCAGGGCATGTTCAGGTCAGGTTCGTGCTCGATTGTTTGAGGCTTGGTCCAGGAAGATAGACTCGTTGGCGCCAGACACATCTGGCTTCCATTAACAACTGCTAAGATACACATGATGTAGAGATGAGGAGGCAACTGCGGGGTCATAGGTCAGCCAACAGCCCCATCTGCGTGCTCCCGCGTGGAGGGAAGCGCAAGGGTATAAGGTTTAGGACGAGAGTAGACAAGGGGACTCGACATCTTGGCTAGGGCGCGAGACACTTCTCTCTGACATCGGTTGAATAAAATCTTTCCCCAATCAGCCATGTGTGACTGAAGTTTTCCTTCCCCAAGCCAGCCACTTTTTCACCATCTTGTTTGGAAGACCAGCTGACCATCGAAGAGAATTCACCACAATTTTGGCGTCACGAACTGTTCTCTTGTCCTTCGGGGAGCCCTCGCCCGCCTGGGTGCGAGCATCGAGCGTCCGGCCGGCAGGCTGAGTTTGAGGTGAGAAGCTTTCACTCACAGTATCGCAATGTGCTCGTGCCTGGTGTGGGGGGGGATGGAGTGGCTCCTAAGCGGGACAGTTAACGGGCCTGGTGTGCCAGTGGCTGGCAAAAAGGGGGGGGGGGGATTGGTCTCCCCTAGCTGGATGTCGACGAGATGTGGATTTTGAAAGGGGGGTGTAGCCCCAATAGAAAAATGAAAATGTTCAATAAAAAAAAAAAAGAAAAAAAAAAAGGAAAAAGGCAAATGAAAATGGGAAAATAGCATAAAACTTATTGGGGAATGTGCACAACAGTGTGAGTGACATGTCTGGTGTGAATGATGAATGAGGAAGAAAATGCTCCGAGAGAGGGCACGTGAAACAGGACAGGATGTCTGGGACATCGCTGATCGGCTGTCACGAGAGAAGAATAATAGAAAGTCCCATAAAACGTGGGCTTTATTTTGGCGACAGATCCGATGGAGGATGGAAATTTTAGCTGTGTGATTGAGGCGGAAACACAGGTACGATTGAACACTGTGTGCGACAAGAGACGGGCACCACCAAGCCACCGGAGGCACAATTCCCGGGGTCGTGCTGGGACGTTGAGATCACACGCAATGTAGTTGAGATCACACTCAATGTGGTTGAGATGTTCGGTGGGGGCATTTGTCTCTATATATAGGTCGCACGAAAAAGGGAGGCTTGCTGCAGACCGCAATTGGCAAAGCGGAGGAATGGGCAGCCTTGGCATCCGTAACCGTGTGAACGAATGAGGGAAAATTACCGGCTGGGTCTGGGACCAGGGTGCCGAGAAGGATGATGCGCGCAGACCACGTTATTTGAGCACTGATCAGATTAGGAGTTTGTGCGGGTTGCAAGGTTCCCCCGGCTGACAGCTGGTGCGTTAGCCGCTTAGAGAGATACTCTTCGGGCAACTTACCGGGGCGAACTGGTGCGCTGCGGTTGTACCCAAGTCGTCACGGTCCGATTCCGATTGGCGAGGCGCACTGTAATAGCACACACTCCTGTCAAAGTCTGATAAAATTTACGGCTTGAAGCAGACCGCAATTGGCAGAGCGGAGGAGTGCGCAGCCGATAGAAATTGGAAAACGTGGAAAAAGAGGCCTCAGGGGGGTTAATTTTGGTATACCATGTAAGAAAAGTAATTTGTGTGCACACTGAAGTTAAAAATCTGCAGTATAAGGGGAAATGCAAAGCGCTCTTAGGGGAAACAAAGACAAGAAGTGCAAAGGGCTTGTTTGTAAGTGCACCTGCGCACGGTAAGAAGACACAGAATGACCAAACCGCATGGAAGCGGTTAGTGAGAAGCTACATGAGAGATGGATTCGAATCCCTTTGTCTGTGTTCTATGTTTGTGCGTAATGTCTGTGAAGTTTCTGTCAGTTGTCGTCGTTCGTCTGAGCTGTGTGCGCGCTTGGTGTATGGAGCGCGCGTGCGTGCGGATGCGTGTGAGTGTGTGAGCTCTGCGTGCGCGCTGTGTGTATTGAGCGGGCGTGCGTGCGCGCGGATGGGTGTGTGCATGTGCGGTTGTGTGCGCGCTCGGTGTGTGTGCGTCAGAGAATGTTCAAGAAAGGAGGGGGCCCTGGGTGCTCCAAGGCGCGGAATGGTGCTGTGTCGGCAAAGGTGGGGGCCGGCGAGACCCGCGGGCCTGGCCAGCCCGTGGCGTCAACATTGATACGCTGACCCCCCCCCCCCCCCCTTGTCCGAGGGCGCTGTGCCGAGGAGCCCGCAAAGGCGAGGCTGGGTCCCCCCGGTAGAGGTCAATGTCGATGAGAACTGAGACATGACGAGGGGAGATCAAATGTGGATGAGCAAAGGGTGCATGATTAACAACGAACGTGCATGATTATAACTGAAACTTCACTGGCACTAATGTTGAACAGTTTGCAAATAGGCAAGAGAGAGACATGCTTGCAATACTCATTAAAATACTAATGTATGTGTTCCTGTGTGTCTCAAGAAAAGAGTTGGGCAGTGGCAGCAGTGATTTATGGCAGGACGCCACACACTTTCGGCCCAGGACCGATAGGTGGGGGGAGACAGTGAAGAAAAGGGGGGGGTTCGCTCGTAAATTAAGAGGGAGCCTGTTGAGGGCGGCTAGCGCCCCTAGCCCATCTGACAACTAATGAGAAAGTGAGTGATTACGTTAACTTGAACAAGATTGACCAAACAAATATGAGACGGTGGACGCGCACGTCTCCTCCCAGAGGACAAAGAGACACGGACAGAACTCCCAGGTCGTCTGAGGAAAAGCTTCGTGGAGCGCTGCCCCCAAATTCTTCACTAATTTACGTCAGGACGCCAAAATGCAGCCAGAGACAGATAGAAAGAGGGAGTGAGAGAAGAAAGGGGGGCTAACTCGTAAATAATGAGGAGATATTGGGAGTAATCTATTGGTCCTTTCTTTAACACCCTTTAAATCATTTCCTGGAGGAGATAAGTTAGCAACACGAGAGACTTAGAGGTTCAACAGAAAGACAGTTAAAAGACAATAACATTTTTGATTTGAACACTTGCAGGCTAACAGGGGCATGAGAAAGGAGAGCTGAGAAGCGGGATCCACTTTGGTCGAGGAGATTGGAAATTCACAGCACCATATTCTAAGTCGCATTTTTGAGCAAGCATGACACAGGTAATAACGCGTGAGAGATCAAAACATAGATCAGGGCTAGTTGTGGGACACAGACCTCTGAGTTAATTTTGAATAATGATACTGAAGAAACAATGTACTGTCCCATTAAACTGGAACTATAGACAAAACCTAGCTCGACAATAGGATGAGTTGCAGGACTTACAATATAAAGACGACATTGCTGTTACTAGGAGAATTCAACTTTTGGTAAACAAACGTTACTAGTGAATGGAGGGCCGCAGCTACATTTGGAGATAGTCTTACAAGTTTGATGTCCCAGTCTGTCACTCTCAGTGCCAGGATCCCTGAAAACTCGATCCCGAGACTCCGCCTGCAGCCGTGGACGACTACAAAAAGGTGCCTGGCTTTGAGGCACCTTTGACCTTTGGCAAGGACAAAGAAAGACTGTTGTTGTGCTTGGAGGGGGCAAGTACACTCCGGAGAAAAGACCACATCCTCGGGGACGAGAAAAGACAGTGAGAAGTGGAGGAACTCACAATGTTGAAGAAAAAATGGACATTTGAACAATGGACTCATTCGAGAGTGATGGATGTGTTGGCTCTGAAGCAACAACAAAAGAACACCATCTTGAGAGGGTGAGGTGCGGCAAAAGATATGGACTTGAAATGTCCGACGGCCAAATCGCACTCCTTGCCGTGGCGGTGCTAAACTTCGTGGGGCTTGGGGTAGAGTGGACAGGAGCTGCATTGTGCACTGGGTTTGACAGAACTGAGGAGATTTGATAAAAATTTGAATAATGCGTAGAGCTACAGAGAGAAGCATCATGGTCAGAGATTGAACAGATTTGAATAAAACAAATAGGCTAAAACGGTGAGAAACAAGAGCGAGATCTGATGTTTTGGCTCACCAGACATAAGAAGTAGAAATCGAGTTAGATAAATTTTAGAACGGGACATCTAGACTAAAGTGGATTCAGTCAAGAGGAAGCTAGGACGCTCGATGTACCTACTCAACACGATAGAAGTTTGTTGCACCATAGTGGAGGTTGGGTAGTCAGAAAGTTGGATCCGTTAAGTTTTTGACTTTCACACATTCATGCATAGGAGTCGCACAAGGCCACAGGTAACAAGATAATGACTGAGATAGGACTCAAATTCAACTGCACCCACACGGCAATGTAGAAGCAGGAGAGCGGAGTAAGGGATTATATGCTAAACAGTCCGCTGTAGGGTTACCAATAGGAGATTCTGTCAAAAGAACTACTAAGAGGTGGTGGCGAAGATAATAGGAGGACATAGATATTCGAAGGTTTGATAAGGGCAAACTCCATTGTCAAAGATCGGATTGGAGCAAGTAGGAATTTGCCATTTTAACAGGGATTGACAGCAAGAGAAATTGAGGATAGAAGATCTGGACAACAATGACGTAAATTACATTAAAAACTGCTCATTCGAGGGAGAAGGCTCGGCGCTCCCTGTGTGGAGCTGCAGCTTTGCAGAAGGGGGGCAGACCGCGCGAGTGAGTGGATGAAAGGAGTGGTGATAGGCGACCACAAGGAAGTAGGGAGAGGTGTTGGATGGTGTGACAGGCAGAGGTTTTAGGAAGAAGAAGAAAGAAAAAAAAAAGGGGGGGAGTGAGACTCGCCAAGAGGGGCAATAAAGAGAAGCAGACTGAGATACAGTTTTGAGCAAGACAACGGGAAAAAAGGGGGAGAGCCAAATGATGACGTAAAAAGCCAGAGAGAATAGTCGGACCCATCTTTATTGAATTTAATTAAGATAAGTAATAGAGATCGAGTTTGTAGGACCAATCTGAGGTTATGGAGGCTCCCTCAAAACGCCGGCCCCACAGTTAGTCCCTCAGATAGACATATATGACAATTTGTGATGAATCTGACGGGCTAGTTTATGGAAAATTTAATTGGAGATTTTACAATAGGTCATGTTGACGAGTATGTCCGAATGTGAAG